>NW_025791458.1:300000-600000 GCF_907164935.1 Osmia bicornis bicornis | reverse complement strand
CGGCACAATCTGCGGCTTGGTTTTCGAGATACAAGCAACTGAAAATTTGAATATCAATTTCCGAAGCGTTTGTTTCGCTTTCGTACAGCTGACAGCTGAGCAGGTAGCCCATTCTCTAGTGTCCGGGGTCAGCGTCCGGCCAAAGAGACACGTGAAAAGTCAAGGATACACATCTGCTTAGTCTTGAAGACAAGGACCCATTTATGGTTTTAAAGTACTAAATAGACGTGTATCCTTGTCTTTTCCGTCTCTCTTTGTCCGGACACTGACCCAGGATCTGTTCAGCTGTCAGCTGTTCGAAAGCGAAACAAACGCTTCGGAAATTAATATTCCAATTTTCAATTGCTTATATCTCGAAAACGAAGCTGCAGATTGTGCTAATATGGTGTGGCCGCGCTTGTTCATAACCACCGTTCGAACGTAATCGATAGCCAACACTCTTGCGATTCAGCCCGGGCTCTACGCGCGCTCCAATTGGACAGTGTTTTTCGTTAATAATTCAAAAATGATGCTTCAATTAATATTTTAGTCAAGGAAAAAGTTGTTCAGAGTCACCACAGCAACCCCCCATTTCAGGGGGTAGCGGGAGTTATGGGACACCCTGTACATATCGTTAACGGTTATGGAACCTACCCGCACTCAATGGCGTTCGTAGCATTAGTGTTACCCGGTGCGGTAATTTATGGTGTTTAAAAGCGTGACCGTGTCCACACGGTTCAGTCCAGTCGTTACGCAGCCGTCAGAAAAATTCATTATATCATTATTATTATTCTTATTATTATTAACTTAAAATTATTTTATTTTCTGAAATATCACTTATTAGTAACAGCTGTTACAGGCAGCATTAAATGTGTTAGTTACGTCTGTATTGTACCAAAAATTTTTAAATAATATCTCGGAAACTAACAAAAATCCAAATATAAAATTTTAGATTTAGGGCCCACACAGTCTTCCCACCAGCCCCTATTTTCAAATAAATCAGCAACATGGACCTTTCAGAAGAACAGCTCATTTATTTGACTTTTTTTTTAAACCGATTAGGAAAATAGATCCGGAGTGGGGTTACATTTTGTAACCATTAACGATATGTATAAATGAACCAGTTAATATATAAAGGTGAGAATAAATAAATATTTGAATAAATGAACAATTTTCAAAAATTAAGCAGAGTGCAAGGGAAGAGAAAGTGTATGATAAAGTGGGTGAACGCAAACAAATAGAAATGGGGCGTCGAGAAGAAATAAACTTAATATGTAGATAAACGAGTAAGCTAAATATTACAAAATGAAATTGATTGTTCCTTCTTTCTTTCTTCTTAAAGCTAACAATTTTGTTTCAGCAGGAAGCAATATTTTTTCATACAGTAATGTTGTTTTATTTTGTATTTTACTTGTTAAGGAATTGAATCATACAGTAAATGTAACAACAGTGAGATCCGGTTATTGTAATCGGTTATATAGAATTAATTAAAAATAATTCGGCTGTTATAATTCACTTTCGACTATTGTTACCGGTTGTAATAATTACACTAGTGAATAAACGATAAAAATTCTTGATAAATTCGTAACAAATGTACTTTTTAAAGGAAACAAACTTTTGACCGCAGCATATCGTTTATCTTTTGCGTAAGTCTATAACTAGGATTCTTAGAAAATATGTAAATACATACATTTTCTCTTAAAACATACCCAATTCTTGATTTCAAAATATATTGTTGCTCTAGATATATATCATAGCTGCCATAATTATTTCTGTAACTCTTTATTGAGTTCAATAATAACAATTTTGTATCCTCTGTAATGTTATCAGTCAATTATTGTTATTAAAAATTGCAAATCCCAAAGTGATTGTAATAACCGAATTTCGCTGTACTGAACCATAAAATCCCAAAAGAGTCGTTTTGTGTCAACATGGCTGCTTGACTAGTGTTCTGTCCTTATCTCTCTAAGATAAGAACATAGAGGAAAAATAAGGATCGTCTGTACCTTCTCAGTACTTCCGCGTGAGGTCCCCAAGATCAATTCGGACTTGGGTAGTCACTCCTGTTGACCCCTGAGAACGGATAACACGAGGAAACACATTTTGAAAGAATTCAATCAATTTTTCCAAGATGAGGGAGGCGTGACTGAGCACATAAATCGTACTTTTGCAAAAATGACAAGATATTTCTGGCTTCAAACAAAATTTTGAGATCATTGTGGGTAAAAGCAATCGAGGCTGCTATATTCTTGGGAAATAATTGCTCAATCAAATCGCTTGAATATAAAGCACCATAGGAGCGTAGATTTGGAGAAAGCCATCCATGTTTTTAACCCTTTGACTTCTGAGTACAGTAAAAGCTGGATACACTGTAGGCTTAAACATTCTGTGTGTATAAAATAAGAATCAAGTTAATAACACTTATCATTTTTTTCTAAATTTTATTTCTCAATTTGTTCATTATTTTCTTCATTGTTTCATCACATCATTATACAATAATTTGATAACATATGGTGTGTAATTAGTGATATGCGTTGATAACTTTTATTTGATTATGATTAAGATATACAAGAAACTAACTAACTAACTTCTCCTGATGCATATGTGCGTCAGTAGCAGTCAAAGGGTTAATAATGGAACGTTAAAATGAAATAAACATTTCCCCTCCGATAACTTTCGCATTTCAATCCTCAGTTGAAAGATAATATCATTGACTCAGGACCTGAAGCATGATTTTCTGTCACTTTCTTACAATGTCAATTGTAGTTTACCCCAGTTTGACATTCTCGTTAACGATTCATGAGAATAAATGAATTTTACACTTTTTGTTAGAATTAATAAATTTCAATTATTATTACGTAATTTGTGCGTGTGTTATTGAAAGAATAATATATCTGAACACCTTAACAACAAATTTTATATTATTTTTATACGTCCAAATTTATATTCTTTTATAACAGCATATATTGGATATGTCTGCTTCAAAGTTCCGTTTAAAATATCCAAATTCATTCATCAAAAAAAGTATAATACTATTCTCTTCTTTATTGAAAAACAAAGTATAGTACCTCGTATATTAGAGAGTACTTTTAATGCTGATCATTGGAATAAATAGGTTAAGGTCTAGGCCTAGCCACCCTAAAAATCTGAACTGACCCTTCGCTAAACGTACAGATCTTCACCATTTTTAAATTTTAATGTTCAAAAATTTCAAACTTACAAAATTTCAAATTTCTAAAGATTTAAAAGTCCAAATTTTAAAAATACTAGAATTTTTAAATTACTGAGGAGCTTAGCCCATTCTATAATAGAAAAAGATTGTACTTTACGTTTTTCCTATCTTGATTTATATGTACATTTCGTCTTCATTTAGCATCCTTTTTTCTCGATTTTCAGGATCCTTGCCTGCTGCTGTTTTTATTTTCCTACAACAATGGTGCTGATGTATTGCTACGGTTCAGCCTTTCACGTTAACAAATTACGCCTGAAAAGAGTAGTTTGTGTTAACACAGCGGAGGTTGTTAACGGCGGACACATAGATAGGGTAAGTCGAGTTTGGCTCTACCAAAAAATTAATTTAATCTATGATTTTAAGTTAAAAGACAATTTATATGACAATAAAAGGTTCTGATAATTCATTTATTTCTTCATTAAATTTGTATGCTTTCAATATTGTATTTATAATAAAATTACTTTCAAGTTTCTGTTATTCGCTAGGCGTTACTCATCATTTGTTACTTATTATCTTTTACTTGTTGTCTGTTGAAATATGTATATTTGGAACTGTTGTTGTTTACATCATACTAATTGGCGGTTCGCTCGCCACATCCGTGCTTTTCCACCTCACTAATTGTGAGTCATAGAGAAATGACTCCCACCATACATCCATTTTTGTTGATACAATTTGTCAATTCAGCGGTTGATAACCAAATTGCCAATTTTGCTACCATAACGTAACGCTCGATATCATTGCACATTTCAATTATTTTCTTCTCCTCGGTTATTTACTCGTGTTTATATATTCAAAATGTATTCAATATATGTTTAAAAAATAAGCTAAATTATTTCAATATTACTCAAATGATTACTAATCGATCCATATAAATAAAAAGTATGTAGTGTATCATTTTAAAAATAGTGCATCTGCATATTTTTTTCTACTAGACCAACATTTATAAATTACAAGAATGAGCTCTTTTTGATTAAATAACATTTTATTGCTATTCTGTTTTTGTCTTATTTTTTGATGCTTTTAAAAAATACAAATTTTCGAAAAATTTAATTAGATTGATTAATAACGTTTCAAAATATTTATTCTACTACTTTGAAAAACACTGTTTCAAGAAAAATGCGTTCAAAATTGTATTTGAAGATGTTAAGATGTTCGAAGTGCCCGCGCAATGCGTTTTGTTTCATAACCGACTGCGTTGCCGGCCACGGTGCTATCCTTTGTTCATTCTTTGCAAGCGATTTATCGGACGCAAATACATGTACGTGACAAACCGGCATGTTCGTTATTATTATAAATAATAAATAAGTATAACTCTACGTAGTGGTTTTTCATGGCTTTTCAGTGGTTTCACTTCCCAGGGCAATATTCCAATAGAAGAAAATAAGAAAATTTTTTTGATTTAGCATTAATTTGTTATTCTTCAGTGTCTCCTGCCGTACGTTCAGTTTCTTTGAATCAAAATTTATAATGACATAACCGTAAGAAAGATCGTTAAGTATGTCATCACACTTTTGCTTGTCAACTGATATACTTGTAAACGACATGTCCTGTCACAAAGTAAACTGGTTACCACAGAAGTTTCTTTTCCGTGATTTAACAATATGTTCTTTAATACCACGACTGCCTTTTCTCAAGGAACGAGACTTTGCAGAAGAACATTTTGTCATTTCTTTCACAAAGACACCACAAGAACAGCTAATTAGACTGAGTAATGTTAAGAATTAAATAGTCTCTAATAGCCGAGTTTCATCTGCAGCCGCCATTATTCACAATAATTAAAGACCCAAATGGGTAGAGGTGTCATGTCACAGATTGATTATTTAATGCAAACGTGATCTAAAGAATTTCAACTGGAACTTTAATATGCATTTTATCTCTGCAATAAGTAATAATTAAGTAATTATAAAATTGCACTGCAAGTAATAATTAGAGAGTTATCTTTTCTATTTCAAAATAGAAAAATTAATTACATGTTGTTCGAATTTACAAAAGATAAAGCTATTATTATCTTCTTGAAAATTCAAAGTTATCTTAAGGATAGAAAAATATAGTGTTACTTAAATTTATTACAGCAAAAAATCAATTTTTGAAAAAATGTTATCTGACACCTTTATCCACTCGTGTCTTTAATTATGCTAATTAAAAGTAATCGAACAAATAGTTTACTAATATCAAATGGTGGGTTTTATCCATAGATCCATTTCTGTTTATCCACTAACAATTTTCATAATTTTTTTCTAATTTCAAAAGATCCGTTTAAATTTAAACGTATTGAAAGAATAAAAATTGGCAAAATAAAACAAAAGGAAAAGTATATTCTTTAAAATGTTTAAACCAAGACCCACACCAAGGGGTTTTGATTATTCAACATACTCTAATTAAACATACTAGATAAGTCGACTTCAGCTTCAAATACAAACCGTACACAATTGAAAAAAAGTTACAAAGTTACAGAACGAAATACAATCTCTTAATACATTATCCACAGGCCAGTAATGAAATAAAATAGCACTACCATCTTACAATTAACGATAACTAAAAATTAAAAGGTGTAACTTTTTTTTCAATTTCCTCTTAATTGAAGTACATTTAATTTTTATAATTTCAGCAGAGTTATATGTGAATTTATAATAATCAAAAGATTATTAATTAATTTTTCTTCAACAGCCGATACTGTCAAAAAGCCTATTAATAGACTTTCGGTATATGAAGTGTTTTTGAAATAAAGCTGACTAGCAAGTGAATAAAAATACAGTTACATTGGAATCAAACAATTGATGAAAAGTCGAAAAGAATTCATGTTTTATTTATAGTGTTCGTATATATACATACATATTTGCGTGTTGTTACAGTTAACAAACAGGTACAATCTACAATATCAATATACATGTATGCGTATACACAATCCACGACTTGTGAAACATGAATTCCTCCAGTTTGTTTGTCGATCTCACTGCTGGATGCATGTGGTGAAAATAAAAATGTTAAATTCCTTTAGAAAATCGAAAACAAAAAATTCATTTAAAAATCATGTCATCATATATACAACGTGTTCGCCGTAACTGCGTGCACAATTTTTTAACCCTTTCGGTCGCGAATTATTTTTTCTTGAAAAAAAGAATCAAGGATTTGCTAAACAGTTCTTTGAATTAAATTATGATTTTTCAGTCGTACAAAATATCTCCAAGGAGGTCCCCAAAGGGAGTGTAACGCGTCCCCAAGTTAAAACATTATGTTCAAGTGAGTGCTGTATAAGTTAAGAATTCAATTCTTGTTGGTTTTCACCTTTAAAAACGTATTTTTCTATCAAAAACTACAATTTTGCTCGTAACCTCAGAAAATATATACCGGTTCACGGAAGAGAATGTTTTTCTTTTTGCATCTTCTTCAAATAAAAATATTTATAATAAGAAATTTTAAATATTTAATTATTATCTAAGTTTCAATTTTTTAAGAAATCTTATAAGTAATTTAACTAAATTATTTAAAAGAAAGGAGAAATCAAGAGTCTGAAACTCTTACGATTAATATCAATTTATTGAAATGGCGAGCATGTTCCCCGGATCACAATCCTATGGAAAGTTTATGAGGTATTATGGTACGATATATTTATGCAAATAACCGGAAGTTCTAAAACGTTTCGTAATTGAAGAAAGATGTTATTGCATCTTGGAGTGCAATTAGCAGAAAATTTTTTAAAAGTTAGTTAAAAACATGCTAAACCATATTTTTTATTTAATACATTTGAAAAGAGGGCCTATTATTAATTAAACATTGTTATTACGTGGTAATTACACTGATGCTATAGATATGCATCAGTGAAATATTTGTTTTATTACTATATTTCGTTTTAAATAAATGATACTTTCACACTTTTTTCACTATACATCATATTTTTAACTTCGTGTAATATTAATAAAATTTAGAAATCATCATACAATGTGTCCGAGTATTGATGGGACATTAATCGGCTCCAGTACAATTGTGGAGGCGATAATTCTACATGAGAAAAAATAAGTCGAAAATATGGAATAACATCGTTTTTTATTCGAAGCTCTGTTTTTGGAGAAATCAGCTTTGAATCTTTTTTGAGTACCTAAGCACTTGACTATTTCGTGATTGAATGAACTTCGATATAAATCAAATGTCGTGAGTGAACTAATAATAAAGCATGTAATTTTTAAAATTTACTTTATTAATACAAAAATTATTTGACATGTTGGCCACTGTACTGCATACAGAACTATGCTTCTCATAAATGTATGAATACTCAACGAAAATCAAAGCAAAAATTCATATCGAAATTAGAATTAGAAGTTCTATTTAATTTATTTCTTTAATTGGAATTTAATTAAATAAAATTATTAACAATAAAGTGCCTCTATTTTGAAATAGATAAAAATCTATTCTAATATCGAAAAAAGTATTTTATAGATGCTATTAGATTAAGTCGATGGTATCAGGGTTTAAATTCGATTAGGCTAATAAACAGTCTTCATAGGTTTATCGATAACTTATTGTCTTATGAATAAATGTTCAAAACTCCTGAAAATTGTAGTGGTGCTATAATTATGCTGCACAGTGTACTATTAAAAGTGTAGATAAACGTTTTTTCGTTTCCACGTCTCTAATTTACTAAAAACCGTCCCCATCTGTTGGAAATATAAATTTCTTGGATAAACGTGAATAATAATAAAAAAGACAAATTGTTGGTCAGAAAGAGATATATCTTTTGAAACGTGGTGAATTATCAATTGTTCAAATAACTTGTAAGAAAACGACGTATATCGTTTCTCCGATAATGTAGAAAATAATTAGCGTTCGAGGAAGAGTTCGTAATCGACCGAAAATCTACGGGTCATTACCTCCTTTCGTACACGCTTTTCGGAGCGTATTCACCAAGACCTCGGGACATCGAGGAAAACTGGGTTAAGTGCGCGACGCGGTTACAGCATGGAATTATTGGAAGACTAAAGTGAATTCACTTGAATGACTACGAATTCCTTCGGGTCTTCAACTAAACACGACTTTTATACATAATATATTAATTTTACTTCAAACCTAGGACACCCTGTATATTGATAGACTAAAGGTCTCTTTATGCATGTACACGTATGAACGTAAATAACAGTAAATATTATAGATCTTTGGAGATGCATTTGATCAATAATTGAAGTTACGTTAACTGTTCTAAGAAAGCTGTATTTCAAGAAAACTAAGAACATTGTTACTATGTGATCAATTTCGTGAGTCCTCATGACATGTACAACATGGTAGAAAAGTAACGATCGGGGATGATCTATTACGTGTAAACTGCAATAAAACTAAGTAAATGTAGAGCAAGATTGACTTTAAAGCCAACCACGGCCAGAAAGAAAAAAAGAAACAAATTTCGGCCATTCGTTGAGATTTTAACTCACTGAACACAATGGCGCAAGAATTTTTTCGATAACTCTTACCGTTTGGCCTGTACAAAAGTAACAGAAAGTTTAAATGCTTTAGCCCCCTTCTCAAGATTTTCAATCTTAGATACGAGTTGACTATTAAAGAATTTGTCATAAAGGAAGAAATCCATCCGGTTATAACTCATATTTTTGAAAAAGGTGTTTTATTGTTAGTTTCGACGGATCTAAAAATATTGACTGAGTCATTATTAAAGTCTTTATTAAAGTCTTTATTAAAGTCTCATGAGCTTAGAAAAGATAAGGAGAGATATAATTCGTATGCAACGTATATCACCTGGTAGGTGGGTCGTCCATGGACGATTTTCTCCACATATTATGGTTCGGTCACTTTCCACTCATGCTGCAGGCGACCGTTACGACTGAGGTAAATTGCCATTGAATCGAGTGATCGAAATTGCCACTGAAGTCTATGATATGACGAGCAAACCTCAAACGGCTAGTGGCGCGCCGGAAAGTACATATTAGGGGAAGATGTGGTAATGTGGCCCTCGAGTTTGATGTTTCTTCCTAAAATTTCATTTATGATTTAAACTACTTTAATGTTTTAGATAAAATTTTACGTAAACTAATAAGCTTATTTGCGATTAACACTAGAACTACCGACTTTTGATGCACACTTATTTTTAAGTTAAAAATAATATAAAAAATTGAATAGATAAAGGATGAAATATAATTTAATATATACATCCATTTTTTATCTCGACAATACTCAATATAAATTTTAACAAAAATACCTCGATAAAATTTGTAATTTAAAATAAGGAACTTGAAACCAGTCATTTTAACTGGTTTGATAGTTTTAGTGTTAAGGATGAAAGTAAAAGTTATGAAAATAAGTGATTTTTGAAACTTTTACAAAAGTGAGAATAATATGACCCTCGAATGAAAATTACACAAAATTTGAATTCAAATGCAAATAAATAAAATTAATTTTTTTCGTAATCCATACATAAAAAAAACTGCCCCATAGCGGGGCTAATTGATACATACAGTGGGTCGCAAAAGTATTCGGACACCGTTTAAAACAGAATTCGTAATTTAAAATTGGACCAAATGACGTAAGGTTTTTCAAGAAGCTATATAAATTAATTTACTAGGATATGTGCTTTTGTTGTTTTAAAAAATTGCGATTTGTTGAAATTGTGAAAAAAAATAGCGAAGGGTAATTTTTCTTCTTTTCAAATATGTCTTCCGTAAATTCAAATAAGTTATGTGTATTAGGGATCGAATTAGAATAATACCATCTGTCTAATAGTGATTTACTTATATCTAATTGTACGTCTAATTGTAAGTATTACATTTGCTGAACACGTGGTCGCTCTTATCGTTAGATCTCTAGTAGTAATGGACGGCGGAAACGATTTTGCGTAGACGAAAAGGATGAGCAGGTGGCGATCTCTTGATCGTCACGTGACTGCGTGCGCATGACATCATTACCGCGGCATATATGTATAAACTCGGCATCGCGCAAGCTGAAAATTTCATCGAGATCGGTCATCGCATTTAAAAGTTATAAGTAATTAAAATTTCATCTAAGAACGTGACTAGTTATGCTTTCAAATGAAAAGTCGCGATTTTCGAAAATTTTAATTACATGTACATAGGCAACTTCTAAGTGCATTGCGCGATCTCGATTTTCAGCATACACATAACATACTTAAATTTACAAATGTCATATTTTAAATTTTCATTACAGGTTCAGATAAAAAAGTTAAAAAATTGTCTTTTTTTGTAGAAATTTTTTAAAACAACGAAAGCACATATCTTAGTAAATTAATTTGTACAACTTCTTGAAAAACCTCAGGTCATTTAGTCCAATTTTAAATGAGGTATTCTGTTTTAAACGATGTCCGAATACTTTTGCGGCCCACTGTATACATATAAAATATGTTATTGTTACCTTAACAATCATTTTGATTACTCGAAATATATTATTTTAGTTATATTACTTACATAATAGGTATACATAAACGAAACAGATATAAAATAAGTGTGTAGCGCCTAAGATAGCGCCTAAGAAAACACAGAGCTGCCCCTTCAGGTTATGTCATAAAAACCTTTCGCGCTCAGTACTAGGCCTTCGCTTGATTGGACGGGCCTAGCTTCACCTTTCCGTATAAAACAGGGCCGTTTTTCCAAGGAAAGCCAGTCTACGGAAAATAAGCGAACTGCATCCTCAGCTGAGAAGACGACTCGTTCGGCACTCACTGAAAAACAGTAAACCTTTACCCCGTAACACCGAAGGCTTTTGGCAACCAAGACTCATACAACGACCGGCACCTCAACGCCTCCTTTTCGACAACCGAGAAAAACGTATACACGGCACCTTCGCGTCACCAACCTACCCCGTAAAATTAGGGAAGAAGACGTTGCCTACGTGGCTCTCGGCACTTCCCTAAAAACCCCTCTCTCTAATCGATCCTCCTTACACGGGGAACTCTCCAACATCGCGCCGTGACGATATCTTTTCGTGCGAAGTGTCGATTTTTATTCAAGAATAGATCACTTTCTAAATCCGTGCACCAATAAATATCCTGTATACATATAATAAGGAATAAAATCTTTGCCGCATTTTATGTAAACCCATCTCATATACGAATTGCACTGAATCCATTTTTCACCTCGTGCAAAATTTGAAAATGATTCAACACGAATTAAACATAAGGCATAACTGATACCTGTGGAGATGGGGATATAAAAATATTTGTATAAAAAAATTTAGACTATATAAACAAAAGGACAAAACGTAATTACCTACTCTTGAAATGGCTTAATACCAAAGCACAGTGATTTATAATGCCTATAGTGTTTTGTATAATATCTCCAGACGAAATGAAAAGCCAACCTGAATATTTAATTCGATGCTGTAGAAACGACAAAAAATTGAATAACAGCTATCAACGCCTCTGTACATAGACTGTACATTGACTAATGAACTTCAGATACATAGCCATAATCGAGCTACATGCATGTAGTGTTCAGAAAATGTCACTGTATCAACCTGCACCAATCTCTCCTTTTGTTTCCCTATGTATAAATCTAGTAGATGCAACAAATTACAGACTTATCCGCTAGATCTTTCTGTTGTAGATAATATGCAAAATCACAAGAATATTTCTACCCTGATTCAAATCCGGGCAAACGTTAAATTAGAAATCAAGTCGTTATCAAGATTTCGATTTAGTAACAGAACACTTCAAGCTTAACTTCTTAACAATAGTACTCCGAAATATTATAGCTGGTTTCTAAGTACTTATAAAGATATAGGACCCCGCAGGTAACTTTAAACGCATTGTTTTCGTAATAACATTTCGAATGGCCGGATCCACTTGAAATTTTGATGCATTTAAAGTAAAAAATTTAACATTAGATTGCCGGATGTTGGGTATATCTATTTTGCCTGAAATGAGTCAATTTAACTCAAACATCAAAATTGAAATTTAAAAAAAAAATAAAATTTTATTTTAAAGAAACTTTATTCAAAACAACTTTTACATATATGTATATTCTGTTTTTAAAATACATTTTCCGCAGATTTTTTTATTACATTTAACACAGACGCCCTTACGTCTATTTCTTTTGCATGATACTTGAACTTGATAATTCAATCGTTAAACCGTACAACCAAATATTGAATGTGCGAGTTTGCAATAGATTTCTAACTAGTAAATTGTCAAGTTTGAACATGAAAACTCTCTCATCAGATTGTTTACCAAAAATTTATATCCAGAAGAAATAAATAAGTTACATGTGTATAAAACGACCAACTTTAAAAATATTTAATGAGTCAATTTGACTCACATCCGTCAAAATAGGTATAGCACATATGGATTTTTGGAACTAGGGGGGGGGGGGAATTAGTATTTGTATACATTTCATAATTCTATTAAAAACCAACATGTTTTTAAAAAAGCTATTTAAGTTTTGCTACGTATATATTGTATAACAATAAAATCGTAAGTGAGTCAAATTGTCTCGTTCCGGCAATCTAGTGTTAAAAATCAAAAGATTACACAATTTTATCTTAAAAATAGAAACAAAAAGTTTAAAATGCTATAATTTTCAATATTTTCCACGATTCTAGGTCAAACTATAGCTATAATCGTACAGATTGAGAATCCTTTTGATTCTTTCGTTTCAGATAACTATAAAAATTGCAGTGATGGTTACTGTTCACAAACTTTTTTTTTCGGAAAGGTACGACAAGATGGCTGATATGTTATTACCTATACATATTTATCATTGAATGAAAAAATTTTGATATATTCCTTAAATGTAGTATAATATATACGGAAAATTTTACATCAATCGGTTCCGTCGTTTTCATTTGAAAAATTCTCAAAGATTACCCTACTTTGAGCACAGTCGTACCAGCGATACCCTTTAAAGCTTCGCGAAATCGTATCTCACGCCTCGTTCGTGTTTCATCTTTTTTACAGTTTCTCCACGCAGAAGATTGGAGAAAAGCAGCATTGATCGCAGTAGCTAGTGACTACCCAAAAACATATTGCCTTTCCATTATCAAGCAGGTATCGCGTGTGAAGTTCCAGCTACCCAGCCGGACCTTCGCATTTATCCACATGAATATATAAAGGGTCGCGTACAAAGAGTAGTAGTTTATGGGATGTTCACAATTAATGGGTCGACGATCTATATAGAGCATACGAACATTTCGCTTAAATTTGGATCTTTGCAGTGAATTCGAGTGGAAGTTCTGATAGCCAGCAAGTTTAAAACCGATTTTCTCAATTTCTAGTCATCTGATGGATTTAAGGAAACGCATCTTTAGAATCAAATGACAGCTTCTTAAAGAGTGCTGATTATAAATTTGTAAATTGTTTTTCTCTATCATCCTTAATTAAAAAAAAAATCATGTATTTCAAATTTAAACAAATTTTATAACATAACTATAAAAGATAGTAAATTCATGTTTTCATAGGAAGATTCTGTGGAATTTAAGGAATACGTCGATATAAATTGTCAATTTGTTGTAAATGTTGAATATGTTTAAATAATTATTAAATTCGGAGGTACACTGATCTTGTAACACTTTTGGGATACTTTCTACTAATTTATCTTAAACAGTAAAAGTATAGCAGAAAATTGAATTATATCACGCAATTAAGTTAATCTTTATTTTTTAAAACAACGTTTGCAGAAGGTTATAACCGGAAAGCAACAATACGATGAGTGGAGAAAGTCACTTTCTCAAGTACCAGAACATCAAACTCATAGACAGTATTGATTTAGATTGTCTCATGCTTATCAATGCTTTACCACTTCTATGGTTTTCAAGATTTTCAAGATTTTTAAAACTTGTACGACTTTCAAGGCTTTCAAGATTTTAAAAATTTGCAGGACCTTGAAAACTTTCAAAATTTTTAAAGTTTGTAGGACTTTCAAGACTTTTACGATTTTCAAGACTTTCAGAACTTTACAGTTCAACTAAAGTTGGAAAGAATTCGGAGTTTTCTCTGCATATTTATATTCGAAACACTTCGTAACCCATCACTGTTCGAACCGCTATTCAGTACCGCATGATGCTGACTAAAAATTGGTTCTTCTGTTACAGTTCACTTGAAAAATTTGGGACAATTAAATTTTAAAGATAAATACATTAGACTTCCAATTATCTGGCCAAGTACCGGGTAATCCAATATGCTGGATAATAATTGAATTATATCTATGGAGTGATGAAAACGAAGAATATAACTCCCTAAATTATGATTAATATAGCAATGCAATTTATTAAAAAAAAAAAATATATATATATATACGAAAGAGAATACATAGATGTGGAGCACATAAAACATACAGAGGATGCCCCTTCGCCTTGACCTTGGCTATCATATCGCGATAATGAAAACATGTATTTCCAATTAAGATAACTTCGGTAAGTTCTAAATCTTGAGAAAAATGACCCTGAGGAAAAATTTTGCTTATCATTAAGATATTAAAAATGCTCACGTTAGATGGGACACCCTTTATATAACTAATATTGATTTAATTTTTCCTTTTCCATCATTTAATAATTACGGACAGTATCAAATGTGCCGATTAATCGGGCGTTTCGGATAATCAGCTGCCGAATAATTGGAAGTTTCAAATATTCCAAATATTAAACAGAATTGAATGCTGTCCTAGTTCTAAATAAACTACGGTTTGTCAATAGTCTTTTCCATTTTATTGTACGGAACCCTATAGCTGTAACCTACATACGGTCCTATATGCTGCATCATCAATCGATGCCACCATTCTCTCGACGGTGAAAAACCCGTATAAGTTTGCAGATCGCTGACATTTACGATCGTACTATATTTATGCGACGACTATAACCAAAATTTGTTACTGAAAAAGTATAGCTGTGACAGCTTTTTGCTGAAACAGCGCTTGAAGATGTTACAACCACGCCACTATCACTATCTTTGCTTTCTTCAGGGATGAGCCAGGTCCCTTAGACATTTTACAGTTTCCGAATTTTGAAAACAGAATTTTTTAATTTTTAGAATCTGAAATTTTGGAATCCCAAGTTAAGGAAGTCTGTAATCTTGAAATCCTAAAATTTCGAAATAATCTAAAATTTTGGAATTCTTCAATTTTGAAATCCTAAAATTGTGATTTCTTGAAATTTTTTAATTTTAGAATTTTTAAATAAAAAAAAAAATAGTGGTCCATATATTTGAGAAAGAGTCAGACCATCTTGGCCTCTACCTAGTCACACCAATAGTTATCAATCCAGTATTGTTATCAGTCGGTCTCAAAATAATCTATATAAGATTAATTTAAAATAATTCTCCTATTATAATCAAACTTCAGCTGTTGTTATCAATTATGATAATTATAATTGTAGATAAACGATAAGAATTCTTAGTAAAATGGTACTAAACAAAGTTTTTCTTTAAAATCTACTTTTAACTGAAGCATATTTTTTACCTTTTACATGAGTACATGACAAAAATTGTAAAAAAATACGTAAATACATATTTTCCTGAAACGTAATTAATATTTCATTTAATTGTCATAAGCCTTTTTAATTTACTTATTTATTTGTCTGCATTTTTTCCTTTTCTTTAAAGAATTTGTATTTTCTCAGAAAGGTCCATTACCCGAATATTGCGTTCTTGATTCATGCAACTTCTGACATATGAGCACCCTTTAAATCATTCCTCACCTCCATTTTCATCCCTTTAAAGATGAAAATCAATTTCATGTTCCCAGATCTAGCATTTCTCAAAAAAGTATAAATTTTTAACCTTCCTCTTCCCCTGAAGAGTAGAATTACAAAAAATTTTTTCTTAATGGGTGCTTACATTTTAAGGGAAAACCATTCCCAAAATTTCAACTTTTTGAGTCTAGGGGTTTGAGTTGGGCGTTGATTATTTATCTCGGATCAGTGAGTCAGTTAGGATTTTATATTTAAGAGATTTATAGAAAAATTCATTCTTTTTCTTATACTTTTTTCAATTTTACTGCATTTTATTGGATACAACTACATTTTTGGTTGGCAGGTTATTTGTTACAAAATTTTGAATCTTTTTCCACTCGAATTTCAAATCGAATTTAGTCACTTTGACCTCCCGTATCTCCCCCTATGTAAAACTACCCGTATGCTCAACTTGAATGTTTTCTGAGATTAATATACCATCATGTAGAATTGACTGGCACATAGTTTGATTTGAAATTCGAGTGGGAAAAAATGGGCAAAATTTGGGGTGACACTTCTAAGGTTGATAATGATAGTTTTTTCTTTTAATGTTATTAGCCGATTGTTCTTATAAAAAAATTGAAAATCTTTTAAGTGTTCATAATAAGCGGATTATATTAAATATGTCATACTTTTATCCACAATATTTTTTATGAAAGCAGGAGTAAAAGGAAGAAAGTAAAATAATAAACTTAAATTCTGTATGTAACATTACAATATAAAACATTGCCCTGAGCGATTACTCAGTTGCTCGTACCCGCTCTATACGTTGGAAAGACCTCTAAAAGATAACACTTTCAACGGCTGCATCACACATCTGGTGGATGAGTTGACATAATAACCGGGAAGAGTCGCAGTATTGATTTCCCGTCGCGAACCGTTTCACTAAAATACACTCTTTAGTAAACACCGATGTAGATATTCCTGTAAAACCTACTAGGTATACCGAGGAACAAATTCAATCAAGGTGAAAATAAGTTTTTCATTTTCAGATAAAGATAAAAACAATTGCAATTAAATTAACGTTTAACTACAATTTTTACTAATTTTTCTTTATAATTATTTTATACAAATACATCATGAACAGAAACTTTGGGAATACTATAAGCGTCTGGAAGATGTCAGGCACTAATGATTATTTAATAACAGAACACTTTAACACCTGTTGATGTCATCTGAAAATATGCAACTCAAAATCATATTCGAAAGATAGGATTAAATCCTCTAGGGGTAAAACTCCTGTTTAGGGGACACTGTTCCAATGACCTTGACTTTGACACATATTATAGGGTACACCTTCCTGAGTAAATTTTCCTTATAACTTAACCGTCGCGTCGGTCATTTTTTATTAAAAAATTATTAACAATGAAAGATTGAAAAATGTACCATTAGTTTTCTAATGATTTCACAAATAGGGTTCGCCCCTTCCCCTCACCTTCGCCTCTAAAAACCTAATCTAACCTAACTTAACTTGATATCTATTGTGTAATCATAATCATGAAAAACAAAAAAGGAGATGGGATTAGGTTTGGTTAGCTCACTCCCCGGCCTCGCAGCCCCTTTTTTATTTTTCATAATTATAATTACAAAATAGATATCAAGTTAAGGTAGGTTAGGTTAAGTTAATTCTTTTAAGAGATGGAGGTGCGGGGGAGGGTCGAAGCCTATTTGTCGGTTTCAATACTACTTTAAAAATGTCATTTTTAATTTCTTTGCCTTTTAAATGTTGAAATAAATACAATAAATACACCATAGGTACACATTTCTCCCTATTATTATTACAGTACATTAAATATATCCCCGTGGATATCTAATGTACTTTTTTATTGTAAAATTAATTTAAATTGCGTTGTTCTTGAAACTTGTAAATAAACTTGCATTTAGCAGCTGTATTATACGTAGATTTCTATCGTATTAAAAATAATTAATTTTAAATAATTAATTCTAATGAGTATTTATTCTTCTGTAAACATTTTTTTTTAAATACTAATGTATTTTCGAACTTTTAATTTTATAAATTCATCTTATAAATATTTGATAGGATTTAAAGTGGTTGCAGGACTTTCATGCAATGATATAATAAAGATTTTTGCATGATATGTACTTGTTTTTGGCTTCGAATCGCTTTTAAATTTATACTTTTCACGAATCTCCATGTTTTGCTAAAATATTTTTCAGAATGTTAAGATAATTCACCTATTTTGGGAGTAGAAATACATCCTGTACTATTATAGATTCATCATCGAGCTGTTTTTAGATTAATTGTAAATATTTTTAATTTAATGCTTTTGTCGTTTTTTCTACACTTTTACTTTTTCATCACTTGACCTTTGCTCGCGGTGACGAAGATAATATTACCTATAACTCAGATTTCTTTGACATATGAAGCGTCCAGGGGAGGAAACGATCATAGTCATAAGAAAAGTTATTAACCTGCAATATAATAAGTGGAAAAAACGGGTCTAATCCAGAAAAGTTAAGGGTCGATTGATCAGAGTTCAGAGAAGAACGATCAATGTCATAATTCTTCAACTGAAAAACGATCAAAGTCTAATTAAATGATTAGATCGCTTAAAAACAGTAATATAATAAAAGAGAATAAAAATAAAAATATAAAAGAATTAAAGACAAAAAATAGAAAAATGAAAAAATTGGAAAAGAAAAAAGAAGATAAAAATAAAAAAAATAAGAGAATTGAAAAGAAAGAGAATGAAAGAATTTTGTATTCTAAAGAAAATTGATCAGAGTACATGTTCTTTTTTTTTATTAAGATAACATTAGATCAATGTCCAAACTATAAAAACAAATGTTATTCTCATCCAACTTATAAACAGATTTAGGGATTCATTATTGAAGGGGAGTTCACAAAATTTGTTTTTCAAATAGTGGCAATTTTACCTTTTACGATTATGATTATTTTTTCCTTGGATTCTTCATAATTTTACATATTGACAATGAAATCTTTTGCTACTGCATATTTACTGCGTTCATACATAACTTTCTTTTAGCTACTCACTCATTGCAATCCTTCGTCTTCAATACTTTAACCTCTTCAAGCACACTGACACATGTATGTATATTCGAAGGCAGGTATAGTTGAAGAATTAAAAAATAAGTGAAGTCAATTGTTTTAACTCGAGTAATAAAAAGAAAGCCGTTTAGTTTTTTTAAAATTAAAATTATGCTAAGTGAACAAAAAATTAGAATCTTTTGGACGAACTGTACACTACAGAATTTCTCATCGATAAAAACAAAACACTTGTCGTATGGCAGCACTGAAAAAAATCAAATAAAAAATTAAATGATTTTTGTTTCATTTGACAAATTGCATCTCTGAAAAAGTTAAATCTGTCCTATAAATGGGGTTACATCAAAATCACCTACACGTTTCATTGACACTGTTTTCGGAACTAAAAATTTAACATCAGAATTAACCGACAACAGCTTTGACTGGCAGTAGTTTTGACCAACAACAGGTTTGACCGACCGCAGTTCTGACCAAAAGCAGCTTTAGCCGACGTATTCTCTGAATTGTGTGTATCAATATTGCATGACGCAAGTAAATATTTAAACGCAATCCTTCCCACAATATGTGACATATCTATTGTATATTAAATAGGTATACTGAACAATTCAGAGGAAGTAATCAGGATACAAATACATCTTTAATGAAATTAATGGAAATGATATCTTTCAATGAAACAGTGCAATAACTGTCAACAAAAATTGTTAGTTAAAATTGTTACTAAAATAAAAAAAAAAATACTTAGAATTCTTTGCGACCGGCGGTCGATCTTGTCGAATTTTTTCTACTGACTTGCGGCTATAATCTTCTAACAATAAGTAAGACGTGTGCTTATTAAGTAGAAAAAAATCGGACAAGCTCGTCCGCCGGACGCAAAGGCATCCGATCGACGCACATAAAACACTCATTTTGGTGTAAAAAGTTAAGAAATTTTTGTTGTTGAAATCTTACATTTCTAACATTTTTGAGGAACTATGCTCCCCAAACCCGTGATTTTTTAATTTTAATTAAAAATAATACCCATTAAATGATCTATATGTACCTATACAATATACTTACATGTAACCAATTTAATGGTTAATTTTCGAAAAACATGGGACTGGTGAAAGACTGATAACTTTATATAACAAACAACAGTAATAACAATGAATAACAAAAACGAACAACGAATATGTTTGACGCTGATTACGAAAATTGTACGAAAATGTAGACTCTGTCCTCTATGAGGGCCTCCAGTCATTAGGAAAAACCAGATGTGGAAAACTGTCCTTGCGAGCATGCAAGGGTTTCCACTAAGTGGCTTCTCAATGGTCTCAGACGTGGCAGTACAGACTTATTACCGTAGCCGTAACCGCTACATAATTTTTGAAAACTGCACAACATTTCTACACTTACGCAACGTGTGACCACTTCCAACGTTCTCTATGGACGATGGGAAACATTTTAAAAATCCGGTAAAAATCCTCCCGGACGGTAAGTGGTCTTTCGAACATTTCCCTGGGTCATCTTCTGAGCTTAATGCAAAGCCTGTATAAATAACTACCAATCGATGTTATTGTCAATTAAATCCATTGCCAATCAATTTTGATGTTGCTGGATTCTTATCGGTAAAAAACATATCACCACTTTTGCCTACCTTCCATGTTTTCATTTATGGCTATATCTATATTTATTGAAAAATGAAATTGTCATAAACTATAGTCGTTAATTAATAGAAACGTTATAATTAACTTTTAAATAACTTTTCAGAAGAAACGTTAATAATTAATCTTGTTAAGTACCGTGAACACTTTATTTATAACATAAGAAACTCAACTTTTTTCTCCTCTTCAATCATTCTGTCTTTTTTACTTGATGGTTCATAGCTTCGATGTAGGTCAATTGATACGAGAATGTCTTCTAAAGGTGTTCTCGAGACTACTGTCGCACCAATGGGTAAGATTCCGCACGGAAAAGAGAGCAAGTTCGCTGTGTGCGTAGTTACCTAAGAGGAATAAAAGAGAATGTCCGTTGTCGCATCTTTAAATTTCAGTAGACACTATTAACCCCCATTCGGATAATTTATGTACGTAACGTGAACGGACAGTCGGAGTCAGTTGGAACGTGTAAGTACATAAGTTAAAGCAAAATAATGGTTAGCGATGTGCGAGAACTTGAAAATATCGAGTCAGCTTCTCAAAGTAGATCGAAGATAGAAGCCTTTTTTAGAAATGAAGAAAAATAATGAATTGATTACATTCTGAAAATAAAATTAACCATACCCTTGTTACGTATCCGTCTTGGAAATTTCCTTATATGGTGTTACAAACCCTTCTCAAGAAATTTCCTTATATGGAATCGGATGTGTGCACCCGACACCAACCGTCTTCTAGAAAATTCGAGACCAACGCAAAGCAAGGGCGCGGTCCTACGGGTCACGTAGAGTCAGTCCCCACCACCCTTTTTACTCTAGTTTTTGAGTATAAAAAGGGTGGCGACAAGGGCACCTGGGGTCTAGTTGAAGTCTAGAATCAGTTCGATACACGTCAGTACGTTCTTTTCGGATAATCTCTGCAACGAGGAAACTCTGCGAGATCGGGTATTCAAGTCCCTTTCAAGCACTCACAGTAACTATACAGTACGTTGTCGGCTGTTAAGCATTATTATAATCGTTGTAATCCGCCCCCGTTTGCTCGTGTTCGTGAAAACCGAGAAGGATTAGATTCTTGCTTCGCGGAATCGAAACTAAACTTTATTTATTCAACTCATTTCAAACGTGCAACCTAGAGTTCAATTCATTGAATACCGCGACAATTACACACAACAATTGTAAGGTCCGGAATAGAGAATAAACTCATACTAGTTTAATTTGCATACTATTGTACAATTATATTTACTGTCCAGAAACCCACTAAGGTGTACCTTTACCGCTCGAGGTACATCAATCAAGTTACGAGACCTAATACTAACGCTTCCTGCGGCTCCCTACGTTAGCCATACGTAGGTTCGTCCGCATATCATTCTCCTGAGGCTCCCTACGTTAGCCATACGTAGGTTCGTCCTCCACTCTACACCTTTCCTGTGGCTCCCTACGTTAGCCATACGTAGGTTCGTCCACCATAGCCAACCTCCTGGAGCTCCCTACGTTAGCCATACGTAGGTTCGTCTCCACGTCTACTTCCTTAGGCTCCCAGTGTTAATAACAACACTGGTCAAGCCATTAACAATTACCATATACCTAAATTAAGCCCCGGCTACGCAGCCGCCCCCTCCGGCTCGTAACACCCTATCGACCTAATCATGTTTTTAATTAAATTGTACGAAATGGCTGATTGTGTGGAGTGTACAAAATTTTTCTAAAATCGCTACCATGAAGTCAGGATAAATATAAGTAAAAATAGTTGAATGTCAATAGGCGAAAAAAATTTTGTAATTTTGAGATACAGGAACTCTAAAAATTTACAGTACTGGAATTCTTATATGTAGTTAAAAATTTTGTAACTTAACAATTTTAAAATTATGAAGATTCGTAATTTTGTAATTTAGAAACATAGGAAATCTGCAATTTTGAAATTTTTTAATACTAAAGTTTTCAAATTCAAGAATTTTTGTTTTTCATTTTGAGATATAGAAAATCTGAAAATTTGAAATAGTGCAATTCTGATATTTTTTATTTCTTTTAATTTTAGAATCTCATATTTGTGTAACATAATAATTTTAAAATTAAAAAGATTTGTAATTTTGTAATTCAGAAACATAGGAAATCTGCAATTTTTGAATTCCAAGGTTTTAAGATTTAAGAATTCTGGAATCTCAAAATTTAAAAATGGTAAAGATCTACATTTTTTGGGGGGCCAGGCCTACCCCAATGCCCATAACCATTATCTGAAACATTCTTTATATCTGTCATATTTTTCAAGATATTTAACTGCTCTAAGATAAACCGGACACACTATATAATTCAGTAAATATGCGAAGAACACGATCGTCCCGTCCTACCGTTCTATTTCATCCTCTTATTATCTCCTCCATTCACCTCATCTTTCTCCCGTTTATTGAGAGATAACGAGCTGTAACGAGCTCGACGAGGAATCAAATGGAATCGAGTCCGCACATTCAATTCGTGGACGTTCTTCTAGTGGAAGGATCGTCTTCCTCTCTTTTTTCTCTTCTTCTGTACCGCTTCTTCTCGACTCTCCTCATTAGCGCAACGTTTCCCTCCTCCATCTTTCATTTACTGTTATCCTGAAATTATGGAAGGTTAAAAAAATGTATATAATTTTCAACAATCTTATACATTACATTTTCAAGTACATAAATACCATATACTTTTAAAAACAATTGTTCAACTACACACTAACAATCCTATCATTTTAGTAGTTATCAATTCGGTTATAAAATTTTCATAAATCTCTTTGAATATTAAACTGTAATCAAAATTGATGTAATTTTGTTCGGGATACTCTAAGGGGGAACTGCACAATTGTTACGCTCGCTAATTAACCCTTTGACTACGGCGGACTTTTAAACGTACCTGTCGTACCATACGATAGGAATTCAATCGCACCCTACACCGAGAATGGCGAAATGTTTCGTTAGGCGTGCATTTTTGAGAAAGTAGATTGAAATAATCAAAACACTGAACTAATATAAGAATTGAAACTAGTTTAAGCGCCTACAGTGTCACAAGCGCAATACTAATAAGCGCTTTTAGGCGCCAACAGTAGTCAAAGGGTTAACGAAACTTTATCACCTTATAAAGCTCGTCGAGCTGAACACGCCTATACCCCTATGATTCAAATATGTAGCCAGATTCTTCTTTTTTATAATTTGTTCCTTTTTCAATATTTATTACAGCTACATTCGTGATTACATCTATTGATACCTTATTAATTACGCTGCATTTGTTATAAAATTTAAATTATGTTTTCTATAATTTTAGATTATTTAAGCATGTTCCATATATTTATATTACAATGCTTATTTATAATAACTATTATTGTACATACCATAATTAAATAAAATCAAAACCGAAATTGTAAAAAATAGTTAATAGTAATAAATGAAATGTATAAAATAAATACGTGTAATTTTACTATGCCATAATGATTTAAATTTTATAGCAAATGTAAAGTAATTAATTAATAATTAACAAATGTAATGACTATCATAGCTTGTAATATGGTGCCACGTGTGCCCCCCCCCCCCCCCCCCCCCCCCCCCCCCCCAATTACAATCGCCAAGCTCTCCTACCCCGCACTCCCACGCACCCATACCCCTTCCCTTACTTTATCACCCTTTTTTCCACCCGCCGGTATCAGGCCGATGGAGGCGACGGAAGGACCCCCAACAACGCTACCACCCTACGGAAGCGTCTCGAGGCCGATGACAGCCCTACTGCCCCTCCCAAGGAAGGGAGCAACGATGGACCGATGTCAAACGTCCACCAAGTCCAGCAAACAACGGCCCAGAACACTGATCTATATAACTGGATACGGTATACGATGTCTCAGCATAGCCGTACTCTGCGATTTTTCAAAATCGCCATCTTTGAGAAGTAACCGCTTCGCCCCCTGGCGAAGGGCACCGACATTAAGGGTTTTCGATTGTCCAATAAATAGTAATAATTATGCAAATAAAATGTATACTATTGTTAAGTAGACCTTATGTACTAATGCTATAGGCAATTACACATATATAGTTTTTATTAGTAATAAAATTATGATCTGGCAAAGTAAAAACTGCGGTGTCTGAATATTAAGGGCACAGACTCCTTCGAGGCCTCCTCCGAATCGATGTAAGCGCCATTGGAAAGAATCGGGCAATCGTGAAAACACATAATTGAGAAATTCGACATTTGACGGTGTGACATCTAACGTCATTATGCAGAATAAGAAACGAAAGTGAGGTGGCATAGTTGCCAAATCACATCATTTGAGAGTACTATCGCGGTGTTGCCGCATCTGTGACCATCTAGCAAAATGAATTTGCTCGAGCCGAGCGAGATTTTGATTCCTGGCGGACATAGAAAAGGATAGCGCGAGAGAAAGAGAAGGAGTATCATGAATGAAACAACGTAGGGCCGATCGGCGGAAATATAGTCACACGCTACGACAGATTCGATGAGACTCTGTAATACACATAACGTACGCGACTATAAAACTTATAGGAATAAAAACTATATGGCATTAATAATTTCAGGAAAGGAATGAAAAATAAAGACATGTAAATTGATCTATAATATACAATATTTATTGATTGAAATATAATCAATAAATATAAACAATGCCTCTTCTTTCTCCGCGACGTCTACATCGTCGATTACCATGACAGCCACTCCAGCCACGTGTTATTGAAATTTTTTTCATCTGAAATATAATAATGAATTTTAATATAATTGTACCTGCATATACAGGGCGTCCCAGTCTAAGTGTGACAGAATTATATTAAAATTCATTATTCATTTCTTTATTTCTTATTCTCTTCTTGAAATTATTATGTCAGGTAGTTTTCATTCCTATAAGTCTTATGGTCGCGTACTTACGTTATGTGTATTATTTCATTCATTCCACCCCTACCAGCACCACGAATCCGTCGTTCTTTGATGTTTCCGAACATAGAAAAGGATAGCGCAAGAAGGGTAAACAAAGAGAGAAAGACTCGCAAGCACAACTCCAATATTATGCTACTAAATGTTGATCGATTTATATTGTGTTTAGCTTCATTTTAATGAGAAAAATCTTCTCCACATGATAGTGAAATTTTTATTAACAAAAAGTACCAAATAAAAAACTTTATTCTGTGCATTAGTATGGTCACATTGACACGGGACATTTAAATGAAGGCAATAAATCCCGGTTTCAGTCCCTCTTTCGTCTTTAGCTACTGACTCTTTCTAATCAGTGTTTACTGACTAGGCAATCAAATTTGAAAAATGATTCTCCTATTCCATAACAGTTGCGGAGTGGACCGGCAATAGTTATGTACATTTATCGAGTTTTCACTGTATATGGTGCAAGTTTTATAATTCATTTTTCTGGCATACCATTTCAAGTATTCTATCTGTCATTTAATTAATAAAAAAACATGATTATAAATATGAATAAAAAAGTTTGATGGTTGCACACATTAGTACATGTATTGTTTCATTCTCGGACCTCTTTCTCTTTCGAGCGCCCTATTCTTTTCTATGTCTGGCAGGAATCAAAATCGGCTCGAGCCTGTTGCAATTGTAACAGATGTGGCAACAGCGTGACAGAAGTCTTAATACGTTGCGGCAACTATGCCATACTTGTGGCTATATTCGCGTAGCCGTTTGTGGTGTCAAATTAGAATTTACATTTATCGACTGATTTGTGTTTTTATCGACCCCGATGATAACGTGGTCAAATATACCATCAATGCCTCTGACGGAAAATCAGTGAACTATTCTTCCGTCTATTTGACGTCTGATGCGTGCAAATCGTAAATTTCGTTTTACGTCTTCCAGAAGTGATAAATTGTGAAAAATTGAATTTCAGTGACATTGTGCTAGTTCAAGGAAGGGTGGTCTGGTGTGCTATGGGTGAAAAAACCATTAAATCGTCCAATATTTGGTAAAATGCAGCCGAACGCAGCATTCGGCAGCCATGTTGTCTGCTTACAACAGCGTTTGTCTCAATCTTACAGTGTCTATAATACCATTTTTCTCAACGTATGGTGTTTATTAGCGTTGAAACGGACCAGACCACCCTGTGGTGAAGTCTACTCGTGGGTGCTGTACCCGCGAAAATTTCATTTCTGCAATTATCGAGACGAAAAACGTCTCTCTCACGCATGGCGTATACGTGCATGCTTTTCGTTGATTGTGTGAGTGCACGCATACAGGTCATGGCACAAGGAGTCTGTGCCCTTAAACTTACTCACTAAACGTAAAATTTAATTTTTGAACGGAACCAGTTAATAAGTAATTTACACATTGTATTTGTGTATTTGTGTACATGCAAATTTCTATTTGTAAACTGAACTAATTAATTAATAAAAAATATATATTGTATATAATTGTATATAATGCAGTACACACTGTAATGTGTGGAACAGCTTAGTTTGGTGCCCTCCGCCAGGGGGAGAAGTAGTCAATTCTCAAAGATGGCGAATTTGAAAAATTGCAGGCGAAGAGCGTCGTGCCGTATCCAGTTATATAGATCAGTGGCCCGGAAGAGGATCCCTGGAGCCACCTGTCGTCGAGCCCGAGGACCACCAGTCCGCAGCCACCACCATCGGGCCTCCGTCAGCCCCATCGATCCCGATTACCGGCCGATCGATAATAGATCAGTCCTAGACCCGGAAGATGATTTAAAGAGCGATTTTGAGAAAGAATAAAGAGCGATTGTGAGAAAGAGTGAGAAAGCGATTTACGAAGGATAGTGAGAATAAGTGAGAAGTGTCGACGTCACGGTTAGCCCCTTCGACTATTATTGTAGAATTCTGAGTTCCGGTAACGGCTACCTTCGCCTACCGCGTTCCGCGATAACCCTTCCCTCCCTTTAACGTTTTCCCCCATTTGATCCAACGCGTAACGTAAAAGAACTTTCCTGAGACCCTTCCCAACCCTTAGATCTCCCTTCCCCAGATAATCCTCCCTGCGTACTCCCCCGCGTAGGCTGTGTGGCGGCAGACAGCGGTCGAGCCGCGAAACCCGTTCCCTGTAAAAAACCCAAGATTACCCCCTTTCCCTCTTCGTTTCGATTTTGACTGCCACAGCGAGTGGCTGGGGCCCAACGAATTGTATAGAGTGAGTTTGTATAGAGTGCACCCACGCGAATCGGGTCACAAGCTATAATAGATATTTAAAAAGGAATAAAGTATTAAATTAAAAAAAAAATTAATTAAAGAAAGATTTTAAAAAAAGAAAAGAAAAAATGGGGAACCTGGGATTTGAACAGAGGACTCTTTCGTTTTCCATTCACGAATTTAACCGCAGAACTAACCATTTCTATCTGAGAATGTTTTATACTTCAATTGGTAAGGAATTACTAACTTTAATTCTTACTATCTTCTAAACAATTTGCCAGCTGCCCCTAAAATAGGATATAGGTATGTTCATAGGTATAGAGCTTGACGAGCTCTATAAGGTAGGAAAGTTTCATTAATAAGTGAACGTAACACTTAAGAAGTTCCCCTGTCTTCCTGTGCATAAAATTAAATAATTTTCATACTTTCAATTTTAGAAAGTCGTTGCTAATGACCTCGCAGTCAATGCGACGTAAAATACTCAAGAATTTTAAAATAGTTGATATTCTTTAGGTATAAAAAAGTATTGCAGATTTATTTTTCATGATGAATACTCCGCTTTTTTAATACATATTTGCAAATGACATCGTGATATGTTTATACACAATTTATTTTTCATTTTCTTATAAACATGTGGTACACAACTATGTTATATTAACAAGCAACATGTATCTTTTTATAGCTATTAATAATCACTTTGAAGAGGTGAATACAGCTGTCAAGAGTGCATTGAGGGTGCATTACCAATTTTGATGAATATCTTGGAAACCATTAGAGATATGACAATGGTGTGAATTGGTGAAATTCATGTTTTCGAACAGCAAATTTGATTGTGTAAAAAAAATTTGCAAAAGAACCATTTGTTTAAACAAACGTTTGTTGAAAAGTAATAAACTTTTGTTAATTTCTCCCTTTAAATATTAATATTTTTTCTTCTACATTTGCACACAAAAAAATTGCATATCTAGAATTTGCATCATTGAAAAAGTGATTATATGCACCCTCAAATTTGACAGCTGTATTTACCTCTTCAAAGTGAATATAAAAAATACATGTCTAATATTTTTGAATACTTTGGTATGTTCCCTTGTAAGAAATATAAGAAAATTGCTGAATTTACCAATAGTACCTAGATGTTTAAAATCTAATAATAAACAGTTAGTTGAAAAATAAGCATAGTTAAGAATGAGCATAAATTAAACGAAAAAAATAATTTTGAATGAGATTTACGTTATAAATAATAAGCACTATTTCATATAAACTTACAATTGTTAATTAGATTTTCAATCTTTCCTGCGCTATAATTTTTGAAATTTCATTAAAAAAGCTATATGTTTTTAGAACAAGAATCGCGCTGTTTAGAATAGATGCGAAGAGAGTAAAGGAAAAGAGAAGGGATAATAGAAATACAAAGGTACAATGGGTGAACAATAAAATACAAGCTGCCAGCCGTGGAGGAAAAGGAAAAAGTGGAAGGAATCAGGAGGAAGGATTTATCTTAACGAGTAGATTCGTAATCCTTTTACTGTCGCACGATGAGAGGCTTTGACGCTGACGAGCTTAGCGCTTTGCAACTTTCGGAACCGTGTCAAGTTGGTCTAAAAGACGAATCGACTAGACGTTCCACCTTTTAGACATTAAAGTCCTCTTATTCCAGACTGATATTGCTGAAGGTCATCGTTCTTTTCTAAGCTCAAATATAACATCACAGCAATTACAAAAATTTGTATTCAAACATTTTTGTAACAAACGATTCATTACTATTTTTAATATAAAATTTTGGACTTTGAAGAAATTATTCTTGCAAGTATTGGAAAGCAAAACTGATGCTTACTTATATGTTTTGTTGCAATTTTTAACATTTTATTGTTGTAAAAGAATATATTCAGCTGAATATTTAGCAGTAATTTTCAAATATATAGTAAGAGCTACGAAAAACCATAATTTTAAAACGAATTAATTACAAGATTGCTTTCCATGTAAAGTATTGAAATTAACTAAATGAAATGCTTAAAATGAAAGTGCGATTTCTAATTAATTTGATCATTTAAAATGTATATTCTAATTTTTTCTAGAATCCTTCATTAGTGGCTGCAGTCCAAAACTTGAATCAAACTTAAAGAATTTGAATTCGTCTCAACGTATAGTACATCACAGAAATTTACACACCCATCCATTTGCAATTAAAAATACAGTTAATGGTTTACAAAATAATTTTTAACAAAAAAAAATCCGACTTTGAAATGCACTAAAAAGTGTAAAATAATTTCTATTTCATTTATACCAATATTCCATAGCTACTAATAATATCTACTTAATCGTTAAATAAGATACTAAATACATTTCAACCTTTTCGGAGCTTTATTCGTTCTTTATTTTTAGGAGTTAAAGGGACATATTCACAGCGTATTTTAAATTAAGAAGATGTAATGATATAAACTATTTCGATTTCTGTACAAAGCAATTTGTGATTGTTGATTTTCTATTCTATTGAGAAGTACTTAATGGAAATAAACTTGGATTAGTCTAGCTCACAGGTACAGATTTAATGATATTTTTTAGGTAATCTGACGCAGTCCAAACTAATTGCTTTGTGTATTGTTCCTCTACATTGCCCCCAAAAATCCATAATTTTACTCTATCTGTTATCTCTATATCTCCATTTTTTATTCATAGGTAGTCGACTGATTTTATAGTTAAACTTTGCTGGCCCCTTGATATAGTGTAATGTATTATACATCATCCATTGTTTCAATCTCATTATCATATTCTAGTCCATAACAGTGCATTCGGGCGCCCGTTTTACTACAGTAGGCGCTTACTAATTCCCTGTTACAGTGGGTGACAAAACTATTCGGACACCATTTAAAACAAAATTCCTCATTTAAAATTGGACCAAATGAAACGACTTGAGATTCTTTGAGAAGCTATAGAAATTAATTTACTAAGATATGTACTTTTGTTATTTTTAAAAAATTATAATTTGTCGAAATCGCGACAAAAATAGTAAAAGGCAATTTCTTAACTTTTTTATCTGAGCCTGTAATGAAAATTTAAAATATGCTTTTGTAGGTTCAAATAAGTTAGGTGCGTGCTAAAAATTTCATCCAAATTGGTCCACTCATCTAGCAGTTATTAACAATTGAAATTACCGAAAATCACGATTTTATCTGGTGATTAATCACGAATTTCAATTAGTTCGTGTCCAGTGACTTATACACGATAGTGTGCGCCAAAAAATATTACTTCGTATAATGAAACTTTGCTGTATTTAAAGTGTTACATCCCCTATATTACATTATATTCCATATTACATTGTATATTTAAAACATTTGTCAGAGAAGTGAAAAATGCTACAACAATAAATCATCTACACCTGGCAGCATTTATTGAAAACCGTTTTAACACATTCCGCACGGTTAGGAATGGGAACAACTGATGATGTAACGTTCAGAAACAAGATGTGACACGATATTAATCAGTGTCGATGCAGTTCGGCGATTGAATCATGCGTATGTTCACATGCGAACGATTTTATGATTCGCTTATCTTATCGAAAGTGGGATTGCTGGGGCGGGCTGTAGATTTACAGCAGGTACGTTCGATAATGTCCCGCATTTCAAGCTCTGGAGACGGGCACTGTTGAGAAAAGAGAATTATTGCGTCACAACTGACCTCGACTATTAATGTTATAATCATTCCCGACTATGCTTTTGGTCTTAGATTACAAATGCTCACTGACGGTACGCTTAAAAGTGTTAAGTAACGATCAGTATTACATTGAGAAGAATTAAGTTTCAAATTTAAAAAAAGAAAAAGCGCCTACTTATACAAGGAATATTTGTATCACAATTTTAAGTCACTAAAGAAAAATTGGCGAAACTTCGGAAAACCGTCATGCTCCGATTCAGGCCAAATGTTGCAAATAAGCTCCATTTTGCGAAAGGAAATATCTGTGAAAATGGTTTTTGGCGACTCGAAATTTTTTTTAAACCATTTTAGTGTCGTTCCCTACCTTACCGACACAACGCAGTATAATGGGTGAACTATTTCGAACACATAATTCGCATCTTCGAACCCGCGAAATACATATTGTAAACAGCATTTCCATGTAGACAGTATATACATTAAGAGTATTCAATATTATCGCCCCCACCAAAAGCTATCCCAACCTACTCAGGCTGTATTTCCACGTAGACAGTAATTATATATAGTAAAAGCTGAATAAGTGCAGCATCGCTATCCCCAACACTTGGGGAGGGATCCCCCTGGGTCAGGGATGGACATTTTGCATTTCAGGAAGGTATAAATTGTACCATAAAATCAATTTATATAAATTCAATAAAATATTAGTTTTATTCAATTTATTTAAATACGAAACGAATCTTCGGTCGCGCACGGGACGGAAATCTCGGTCAAGGCGGATTTTTCTGACTGTCTTGGCGGGCCACAAAAAGCTCTTAGCGAAACGCTATTTGCCCGCCCCTGTCCTAGGCGAACCGAGACGCTCGACGAGGAAGCCGTGTAATACGATCCAAACCGTAATATTGGTGTGACTAATACTAATTCAACGATAAAACTTTTTTATTTTTAATGAAATTTTTACTAACGCATTTGTGAGATTTTTCTGATTAAAATGACACCAAACACGATAGTTTGAATTATATCTATTTATTTCTTTATTCAGAATATACTGCGGAACTATTGACTGCAAATTAGGTACTTTATGATGTTAGGAAAAACCCGTGATTTCCACCCGTGAAACCGGACAGTTTCTTTGTATTGAAAATTAAAGTAATTTAGAAACTAACAATAATAATAGAATAATAATCGACACCTCGGCTGGATATATGCAACGTTTTGATTTCGATCTCTTTTTTTTCGCCAACTTTTAACATCAATTTTAGCAAGTAAATATAATTCAAACTATGTATATCGTGTTTGGTATCATTTTAATCAGAAAAATCTTACCAATGCGCTAGTAAAAGTTTCATTAAAGAATAGTCAAAAATGGAAAATTTTGTAACTGAATTAGGATTAGTCACACCGATACGTTTCGGCGCTTTCCTTTGATCATTGGACCTCTCTCTCCCCTCCACTGTCTGTCCATTTCTACGTTCACGCTTAGCTGGCGTCGCGTATAACCGGAAATTCGACACCCCGGCTGTATAAATGCAACGTTTGGATCCCAATCTCTGTTGCATTTATCCAGCTTTTACTGTACATAAATAGGTAAGGTAGGGAATGACATCAAAATGGTAAAAAAATTTTGTTCGAGTCGCCAAAAACCATTCTCACAGATGTTTCCTTTCACAAAAAGGAGCTTATTTGCAGAATTTTATCTAAATCAGAGCATGATGGTTTTCCGAAGAACAGCCGAAAAGTTGGTCTTATTTGTTCTAATTCTAATAAAAGGCGTAGAACAACATATTATTCTGACACTTGCGACCGTGAACCAGGGCTACATATTGGCGATTGTTTCCTTCATTATTACACAAAAGAGGAATATAAACAATAAATTACATGTACAAATGAAAAAGTGTTACACGAATAGTTTTTATTTTCATTTTTATTTTGTGGAAAGAATTATGTAAACATAACAGTATAATAAAATATGAATAAATTTCCTTTTTGTACTCCTACTTTGTATTTACTCGACATTTATAAATATTCTTACAAATAAAAAAGCACCTTATAAAATGTACGCAGCGTCTTTTTTCATTACTTTAAAATTAACAAAGTTTGTTTAGAGTTGGTTAAAAATCATTCTGTAATATTCTTGAAGCGATAAGGGTTAAGTTACTTTTACAAAAATTTAATTGTAACGTATGTAGAATAACAAATTTTTCAAGGTTTCATTTTTATGAGATACAGTGTATAATATTAAACATATTCATTATGTACATGTTACAGCTCATGGCACAAGAGAGACGATTATCCACTGCAGCCTCGCGGACAATGGCTGCAATGAGTTTAGGATTCATTGTTATGGTCACTCCATGGACGATTCAGGAAGTTGTTGCAGCTTGTACCGGAAGCAAACCACCGCCGTTCCTCGACTTCCTCGCCACGTGGCTCGCACTCTCCAACAGCTTTTGGAATCCGTTTCTATATTGGCTCCTCAACAATCACTTTCGTCGTATTTCGAGGGAGCTTCTTTATACTAAGGTAAGGACATTTTTTCAAAATAAATTATATGAATCTGTTATTTCATTTGAACAATTCATTTTATAAATCTCTATCATCATTTGTACATCATCAATCTCTGTACATCATTTGTCACAGCGAGGGGAGAATGCGTTTTTGATAAATTAGTTCTCCAATTAAAAGGTTAAAAAAATAGGTAATTATGCAGATATAGAGACCTACCTTTCATTTCGATGACTTCGACATATGTTGTCAAGGTTACTGCCCTGAGTAACAATAAAAATATTTTAAATATTTTAATAAATGTAACAAATTTTATGAATAGTTTCATATAACAAATAATTAACAAATAATTTCAGATGATTTATATAATATAAACCAAATCGAATTTGTATACTTATTGAAAAATGACTCGTATGAATTATTTGATTCAATGAAATAAAAATAGCACGTCTGACTTAGTTATTGAATTTCAAGATTTCAGATTATCTCAGTTCTAGAATTTCAAAATTTTCAATTTTCTCAATACCAGATTCTAAAAATTTCAAAATTACAAAATTCCTAAATTTCTAAAGGAAAGGTCCACCCCAGAAGAAGATTCAAATCATGCCAATGATTAAACTTTGTAATCACTAATTAATGAATTAGTTTGTTGCTAAAAGTAATTTATGAAAATTAGTTTAAGACAGTTCATACACTAATAACAACCCTTCTTTAAAAAATCTTAAAATCGTTTTACAAAATAGCATTTAGCAACAATCAAAAAATTTTTCTCAATTCTGTTGTAAAATAATTTCTATTTCATTTATACCAGTATTCCATAGCTATTAATAAAATCTACTTAATCGTTAAATAGGATACTAAATAGATTTCAACCTTTTCGGAGGAGGAGCAAAATTACAAATACCCGAATATACACTCCTGCCAATAACGATTTGATTGCGGTATGGCACTCTTGATACATAATATGTCGTAAGAAACGGAACGTTATAGGTACGGCTGAAAACATTTATAATTGTAACGGTTGTATTAGAAGTTGACAGCACTTTTGATGTACATGTAGTTAATTCGCACTGTTAACTTCAAATTATCAAATGGTTCATTCGGTAACCGGCGTGTCATCGGTTGCCAATCCCTGAACTGGGATCTTCCGAGTAGAAGAAAAATTTTTTATTTTGTGCCTCCTCCGAAAAGGTTGAAATGTATTTAGTATCCTATTTAACGATTAAGTAAATTTTATTAATAGCTGTGGAATACTGGTATAAATGAAATATAAATTATTTTACACTTTTTAGTGCATTTCGAAGTCGCATTTTATTTTTTTGTTAAAAATTATTTTATTCTAAATCGATTCATTAGATCTTAGGAAATCATAGTCACTGTTCCAAAAATTGTGTTCTGAAAAAATCACGTTGAAAGCTTTTTTGTATCCTTATATGTATGCTTTCAATCAATTATTCCTGCACTATACATATATTAATTGTTAAATTGAATTTTCTCGGAAACAAAGTCCGAAATGAAAAAATTTTATTTTATATTTTTGATTTATTTTTTCACGTAGAATCAGCCCCTATACGGTTACCACCACTTACATGACACCCTGTACATGGATCCCTATGACATTTCAAGTTCATCAACTCTATTTTCACTATAAGATTTTAAAAGAGAAAATGAACATCAATTTTTAACGGACGGTCTTTCTGATCCTTCATTCCATACGCTTTATGTTACCTACACGATTCTTTCCAATACTTTTTAGCAGTTTAACGATCCGTTCTTTTCATTTCTGTTGTTCGTTCTTTCTCATAGCTTTTCACTGATTCAGCAGATCCTGCATTGTAGGACGTGCAATACATTATGTTGACCCTCACAGTAACGGTCATATATCTTGTTGCTTCGACTTTACAGCCCATGAATTTCGAAAAGCTTGTCGGTGTCCCGTAAATTTTAATCCTGCAGGAATAATCACATATCTGTTCAGTTAGTGTAAGTCCGTTCGTACACTACGGGACAAATTGATAGCGCATTTTATATATTTAAATATTTATGATATTCACAGAAGAAAGATATCTACGTTTTATATGTCTTACACAGGGTGAGTCAGGAGGAGAGGGAAATATCTTGATAGACGATAATATGGGTAATTTAACAAAAAAAGGTTTAAACGAACATAATTATTATTTTTAATAGATTAGGAGATGAATACTGTTGTTTGAATGTAATCTACATAATCCAATTAATAATTGAGATGGTCAAGACGTGTGTTTCTACAGTGCGGTACATAACTATAACACCACCCACTTTTTTTACCCTTTGCGTGACGAATTATTTTTTCTTGAAAAAAAAATCGAGGCTTTGCTAAGCAGTTCTTTGAATTAAATTATTTTAACACGTTCCCAGGGTCCCCAAGGGGAGTGTAACGCGTTCATATGAGGACAACGTTTACAACCAGTAAAATTAATCAAATTTAGATATACCAACCATTTATACAGAGTATCTCATAGCTCCCGTAACACCCAGAAATGGGGGGTTGCTGAGGTGACACTGAACGTTTCCTTTACTAAAATGTTGGTTAAAGCTTCGTTTTTGAATCATTAACGAAAAGCACTGGTCAATGAGAACGCGCGTAGAACGCGCGCTCAACCGCAAGACCGTTGGCTCTCAAGTGCGCTCGGTCGTGGACGTGAATAAACACATTGGCACAGCGTGGATATCGAAGGAAGCGTGCGACAAATGTTACATTATCTTAAATTGAGAACAATGTGGAATTAGTCGCACGTTTCCCTTCATACCCACGCTGTGCCAATGCGTTTGTTCACGACCGAGCGCGGTTGAGTATGTACCAGTGTTTTTTGTTAATGGTTCAAAAACGAAGCTTCAACCAACATTTTGGTAAAGGAAAAAGTTGTTCACACCAGCAACTCCTCACTTCCGGGTGTAACGGGATCATATTGAGACACCTTGTATGCACTTGTGCGTATGTGAAGCTGCGCGGTTTTTTCTTTTGTTTGTTTCTAGAAGTTTTCGATTCGTTTCCGATGCGAATGATTTTTTTTTAGTTTCAACGAGTCATTGGCTGGTCATGGTTCAACGAGATTGTGTCGATATTTAATAATATGAGTGTCCAAAGTAGAGGAAGAATCGACAAAATACATCCGCAGATTCCAAGTATTTCTTAGGTCACTAAAACAGTTCTGTGACTCAAACGGTGACCAGACCGCACTGCATTGAACTTTCCTCTTTCGAATGAACCCCTATGTATTCAGATTAAAATCTTCTCATATAAGGACGAATAGTGTATTCCCGTGAAAGCATTCCCACAGACGAGTTCCGTCATTATCTGGATAATACAGAGCAAGTCAGTGACAAATTTAATTCAGCTAGTAGTTATAAGGTACTAAAAAGGCTGCCGATCTGGAATCGTAGCTAGAATCAAGCGTCAGCTTGGTTACGTCACTCGAATTGTGCTGCGAAGGCAAGCGAAAAAGGCATCAACGCCCGAACGCTGACGAGGGGAACTACCCAAGTGTTACGCTTACTTATTAATGAAACTTTGCCACCTTGTAGAGCTCGTCGCCCTGAATACGCCTATACCCCCTTTTGGGGGCAGACGGCTAATTGTTTAAAAGATATTAACAATTAAAGTTAGTTACTCCTTACATTGAGAAGTATGACAAACTAACACATACAAACGGTTAGCTCGGCAGTAAAACGCTTGACTTGTAATCTAATTGTCCGCTGTTCAAGTCCATGGTTCACAATATTCTTTTTTTTTTTTTAATTTTTTCTTTTCTTTTCTTTTAAATGATTTGTCCCTTTTCGAATAACTGAAACAACCGTGTTATTATCATTGCATTTACTAATAAATAATTACATGCGCTGAAGTTTTTATAGGATTCAAGTTATCTTTCCTATCTAATACGTACATTAACATCTTTACCGCATTCGGAATTTACACGCATTTATTTGTTATTATACACACACATACACACACGCAATTATTTTTTACAAGTTTACTCTATTTAAACAGCGTACATTCATTTATATTACCCTGTAACTTTATAATTCATATTTACAAGTACTTGCAAGTACTTATAGAAAATACGCAGCTATTTACAGTTCTGTACAAGTACTTGTATTTCCCCTCGTGAGTGTCCTCTCATTCTGAATGTTGAGATTGTCCCCCTTTTCGCTAGGTTTTGACTGCCGCCCGCCTGGATTTTTCATAGCGCCCCATAACAAACCTCGCCCCATTCACACTATATCGTGTTTAATATCATTTTAATCAGAAAAATTTCACCAATGCGCTAGTAAAAGTTTCAGTAAAAAAAAATCAAAAATAAAAAAGTTTTTTGATTCAATTAGTATTAGTTACACCGATACGTTTCGGCTCTTTCCTTTGATCATCGGACCTCTCTCTTTCCGCCACTGTCTATCCCTTTCTACGTTCACGCTTGGCTGGTCGTCGCGTGTAACCCGAGATTCGACACCTCGCTTAGGTAAATGCAACCACTGGGTCCCAATGTTGGTTGAATTTATCCAGGTTTTACTGTAATTATTTTTTCTAGAGGAAAATGTTCAGTTTATATATTGTACTATATTTTTATAATATTTACCTTAATGTAATTAATAAACGTTCTTCTGAGGAAATTGCTTCTCGATAGTGGGTACATATCCAGTTTTTCTATTCTCGGTCCTATGATTTCCACCAACACTTTAAAACTCTCCTGGCTCATTCTATAAAATTCATTAGTGGATTACTCCAATATCGACGGATTTTTTTTACTCGTTTAATACGTCGCAAATATTGTCAGGCTACCACAATATTTTCCTTGGACGATGACATTTTAGTAACTGTTTCAACATTTGTTGCGCTGGTTTACGCGGTTTAGGAACATGTGACATTTACCTTACGTCGCATGTTGCGTGTTTGATGCATCTTTGGTGTACGGCCTGCCTTAATGACCACAGGTCCCAAGATAACCCCTACGTACTTCCCTATTTTCCGATCCTATAATACACGCAATTTTCCTCAGACCAGAGAGAACTTCTACAAATGTCACTGTGCTCTACTTACGTTTAAACTTCGCCTAAATTCCGCTGAGCGTTGTAAAACTCTTTAAATGTAGTAAATGACTTCCTTATCGGAATACAACATTAATTACTTCGTAAGCAATGACAATCTACTGTTACAATAACAATATGAATAATTGACAATTTTTCTCGTTTATGCAGATATTTTGTAAAGCAAAATCATTGGGACCGAAGCAGCACTGTTGCGCGACTAGCACAGGTGGTCTTGATGTCTGCAGCATGGTGGGAGTTGATTTATCAGGTATGTAACGGAGACTTCATTCATATGCAATTATCCATAAAATTTATGATAAAATTATGTACAGTATGTCACATTGAACGAGGCTGGTCTCCGGGACCACATATTTTTATTTTTGCTTTCTTCTGAATATGCATTATATGAATAATTTTTTCTTTGATTTTCGTCCATAAGTTACATGCAACTCACGGAGCAGCAAGACAAATACAGGGTGTCCCATAACTCCTGTAACACCCGGAAATGAGGAGTTGCTGGGGTGATTCAGAACAACTTTTTCCTTTACCAAAATGTTGATCGAAGCTTCGTTTTTGAATTATTAACGAAAAGCACTGGCCAAGAGAACGCGCACTCAACCACGAGAGTGTTGGCTCTCAACCGCGCTCGGTCGCGAACGTGAACAAACGTATTAGCACAGCGTGACTATTGAGGAAAGCGTACGACAAATGTTACATTTCTGAATAACAAATAATTCTACATTGTTCTTAAACTAAGACGACATTTGTCGCAGGCTTCCCTCGGTTCAAAGCCAATGCTCCCGTGATCGAGCGCGAGTTATGTGACAACACGTAACCCCAGTCTTATCACCTCACAATCAGTCAGGATGTGGCACTGTAACAGATATAACAAAATTCTGACTCGAGGATGAGAGTAAAACAAAGAAAAGAGAGCTTACAATCGCCTCAACGACAATGCCATTCAACGTTGAGTAATCGAGCTAAGCTGTCGACCTGTACGGACAAAGTAAACGTATAATTAAATTCAAAAACGAAACCTCAACCAACATTTTGGTAAAGGAAAAAGTTGTTCAGAATCACGTCAGCAACCCCCCGATTCCGGGTGTTTCAGGAGTTATGAGACACCCTGTATATCATTTTGATTACTGTTTTTCCTATATTACATCTGAATTAAATTTTGACAGGTTTAGAACGGTGCTCAATAGATCGGTATTCAATGGCTCGGTGTTCCTCGGTATCATTAGTTAATGCTCCAGCATCACTTCCTTGGGAAATCGGACATACGCTACACAGTGAATCTCCGCCAACGTGAGGTATGTAAACATTCAATCTTTTTACATTTATATAATTTATATCGGAGCACAACAATGCTTATCCAACAGATCCAATATAGCAGGCATAGCGAAACAGGATAGAAACAGGCGTTATACAGGGTGTCTCAGGTCGGGTAGTTTATGACACTAATCTGCCGCCCCAAATGCTAAATCGTCAGGCTCATACAGTATCCCTATTTAATTTTGTCTATTTCCATCGAATACCCTAAGAATTTGAAGTTGTATAAACACGCTACATCCAGGGTGTCCAAAAAGATCAAAATCAAACTTATATCACGTGTCACCGAGGTTAAGTAGGTAATTAAAATTCATATAAACTTATGTCCAAAAATGCTTTACTGAAGAGTTATAGGTGTTCAAAGATATTTATAATAAATGTTCAAAATTTCTTCTTTCTGTAAAAATATAACACACGACTAAAAATCAAGCAGTCGTTACAACGAGTGATAGAAGCATTCAAGCTGTAAGTTAAATATGATGTAAACAATAACTGTCGATGAGAATTATTTATGTCTATCTGTAATTCTGTATAACGAGTCTTAAGAACAACTTCCTTGTAAATCTTTGAACGCCTATAACTCTTCGGTGAATCATTTTCGGACATAAGATTAAATGAACTGTTTTTTACCTACTTAATCTCACTAACGCGTGGTATAAATTTGATCCTAACCTTTTTGGACACGCTGTATATAAAAATAAATAATAATTTATGCTACTAAATAGTGTGCTCAATTAGAATTTCTCAATAAGTGATTTAGCAATGAGGACAACTTTTTGATGGCTAGATGAAAAAGTAATTTGAATATATAGGGTTATCCAAATTGAGTGTCACATCTTCAAATTGAAATAAAGCGCAAAGTATTTGATTTTTGTATGGTTACCTTATTTTAATAGAAAGTCTATTTTATGACATTAATTATGAAAATCAATATCATTCAACAGTTCTTCTCCGCTTTTTTTCGCGAGCTTGATACATTTGACGAGTAATTTTTCACGAGGAGACATCAATTGCCACCAAGATCTGATGATTTAACACCATTAGATTTTTTTTATGGGGTTGATGGAAAGTGAAGTTTACGCCAATAATCCAGACTATTGACGAGCTGAGCAACAAAATCACAATCGCTATTGATGAAATTGAATTTCGCTTGTGTGAAAATATAATGAAAAATTGGGTGAAATGCATCAGGCTCGTGAAAAAAGCCGAGGAGGACATTTAAATAATATTGTCTTTGATAATTAATGTCATACAGTAGACTTTGTGTTAAAATAACGAAGCCATACAAAAATCACATACTTCCCGTGTTTGCGATTTTAGCGTGGTCAGAATAAACACGCCTGCGTAACGTTTACAATAGTTGTCATACGTAATTCGATTTATTCATTCTACATGAACAACGATTCATTACTTTATTCGTTGTTCATGAGCAATCAATAATTTGATACTATTATTCTTGACCTTTTTTTTATTCATTATTCGATGCAACATCTGCTCAACGAATCCTATTATACCAACGTGGTGCTGATGCACTCGATCACGACCACAGCTTGAACGCAAAACATACCCAACACTCTCGTGGTTCGGCCCGCAGTAAAGGCGCGCTCTGATTGGCCAGTGTTTTTCGTTAATAACTCGAAAACGAAGGCTTAACCAACATTTTGGTAAAGGAAAAAGTAGTTTAGAATCACCTCAGCAATTATCACCTCATTGCTAAATCACTTTATCAAAAACTGACCAACTACCGCATAAACTACCAAGTTGTATCGAATAAAGTAAAATCAAATAAGCGAATACAGACCTTTTAATATTTAAATTTAATACTTTATTTATTTTATTAATCGACCTGTTATGATTTCAGTTAGGGATGCCGCCACGCAAACGGAGGACTTGGGATCTCCAACGCATGCTAGTTAGTACAGCGTGGCGGCAGAATGGCATCCGCTAGTTCACCGTCTCCAAATTCAGCGATCACCTCGATGTCAGTCTTTCCGTGACAATTCATTTTCAATGGCAGCGGAATTGCCGTTTTATGTTGAAACGATGCAGTTGGAAGAAATAGAAAATGGATGTAATCGTCGACTATACTTGGAGAGCACGCACTTCAAAAGTGTACCCGACCTCATTCGGGACGTGAAACTTAATTGACATATAATCGCGAATGTTTACGTGTTATCAAAGGTAAATTGTACTAGATTCACTGCAGAAGCTTTGGCAATTAAGAACCGAGTTTTCGAAAGAATATTAATATTTTATATTAATCAAGATTATAAGATTTTGTATTATAGGTTAATAATATTTAACCGAAAATGATAACGCATACTATGTTGAAACTAAGAGATAAGATTAAGAAGACATTCAGTCGTCGAATAAAATAATAAACAGAGTAATTATGTAAAACTTATTAAGTTTTAACATTTTTCCATCACTTCAGAATAATTGCAAAGTAGAGAATTTTTGATATTATTGAATATTAACATCGTCATTATCTCGACGATCACATCGTTGGAACATGTACATTCATCACTCGTCACACGTACATATTTATAATAACCGCACAAACTACGGATATAAAATAGTATTTAAGCAGTTATCGGACGTACAATATTTTTTAAATCGTTCCTTTTCTAAAGGTAAACCTTCAACAATAGGTTGTAGCGATTGTTCTACAATTTGTTGTTTAAAATTTTTATATTTATTTGTTATACACATATTTAATGAATTGTAGGTAAAAATTAATTTAGAGTCATAGCTCGGGAGTCAACAGAAGTGAAACTGATTGTGAGAAGCTTTGGACGATCTTTGTCTTTTGTGCATAGAGAAACAAGGACAACACGATATTCAAGCAGTCATGTTGATATAAAAACAGTGGCGGATTAAACAGTAAGCGGACTAAGTAGCCGTGTAGGGCCCCGAAGCGGCCCTGAGGTCTTATAATGTCTTTTCATTAGGATTCGAGGAAAATTACGGTTTTTTTTTGGTTGTCCAAATATCATAATAATAACAGAGTTTCAACAAAGACTCTGTTATTACACATAATATTATAGTCAACATAATGATATACATATACACTGTATACCAATTTTTGATTACTTTTCTTTCTTGTTGATAACTTAATGTGAGTTTTCTTTAAACTTTTTTTTTCTAACTTGAGTTTGAAGGTCCAGAAATTTGAACCCCAGTACCTTGGGATTGGGGAGCCTCCGCTTGACTTGATCCGCCACTGTATAAAAATGGTTCAATTTTGCGATTTTCATTTTTAAAATAGTCTGTATAATTATACAGAGGCATACAGAGCCTAATTTTCCATTTTGACTTTTAAAGGGGATCGTACAGAGTAACGGATCGAAAATATGGGTATTTTTGAGAATTTAAAAAAAAATAATAATATAACATACAATTTTTCTGTTTTATGATACATAAATTAGCTGTATTAGAGAAAATATGAAAAATGTTTTTAATAGTTTTGGTAATGTTCTGGCTGGTATACACAATTTTGAAACGACCGTCTCTAAAAGAACGTTGTCGTGGCGTTAACAACAAATTGGTCTTGCACTTTATCTGACACACAAAACAACCAAAATATTTTAGAAACTACATATGATTGGCTATTACAGCATGTAGCGAAATTAACAAATGTTGAAAAATAACAAAAAACGGATACGGCTTTTTACAAAATGCAATCTTGATGACGACGATTGGATTTCTTAGATTTTTTATTTGCTGTCAACGTGATTGAAAAATGTCATTTCGAGAAAAAGGACTTAAAATTTGATTATCAGATTACTTTGAAATAAAACATTGATTCACTGTATCTCGGTTAATTTGCCGAATTTAGTCTTAAAGCTGTATAGGCATATTCTTGGGATGTATATCTATGTGAAAAAACTGCTTTTTCTGACCCCTTAGTGCAGGGCTTCGAATTAACTGCTCTTTTCGGCCAGTTTTCAGAGGCTACGCCCCTTTCTTCCCACCACTCGCTCTGCCCCTCGCGAGGGCCCTAGTCCTCGTGGCAGCTCAGGTGCGTGCCGCACTCATATGGCTACACTCGTATTAATAGGTTTCCACATCACTCATGGGGTACGATTCATACGGCACGCGTCTGAGGTGCCTCAAAAACTACAGCCCTCGCGCGGATCACGACGAACGGCGGGAGGAAAGAGGCGTTGCATCTGAAAACTCGCCGAAAAAAAAACAGATAATTCCGAGCCCTGTCTTAGTGTGTACGACCCCCTTAAAACTTTATAAAAAGTAGCTTTTTATAGACACAAATTTTTTTACAATTTTTCCCCAAACGCTTTACTTTACTTATAATCGTTTAATTTTGTATCTTTATTTAAGATTTATTGGGATTAACAGTGTTATAATTGTATAAGCATTCGATTTGTTCATAATACAGTAACTAATATTGACATAGAACGTAAAGTTGGTACTAATAACCTCTCCATAATTTAAACGAAAAATGTATATGGAATATTTGTTAATACAGTGGACTCTCGTTATATTGTCACCAATGAGTCCATAGAAGCGGAAAAGTGAAGCTTCCAAACTCTGATTTGAAGGGAGGAGGGTAGATAAAAATGTATCATTTTCATAGACTATGATGGTGGAAGGATGACACTGGTACGTGGCAATATAACGAGAGTTTACTGTAATCTCAATGCACTCAATGAGTGAATATGTTAAGGGGGTAGACACGGGTAATGCAGCGATGTGAAATTACCGGCAAAAATGGGCCTAAAAAGGGGTTTACGGGAATACACTTTTCGTCCTTACATGAGAAGATTTAGGGCTGGGTGAGGGCTCATTCGAAAGAGGAAGGTCCAGTGCAGAGCAGTCTGGTCATGGTTCAACGAGATTGTGTTGATATCTAATAATATGAGTGTCCAAATTAGAGTAAAAATCGACAAAATACATGCGCAGAATCCAAGGTATTTTTAGGTCACTAAAAGAGTTTTGTGACTCAAACGGTGACCAGACCGCCCTGCATTGAACCTTCCTCTTTCGAATGAACCCCTATTTACATCAAAATCTTTTCATATAAGGACGAAAAGTGTATTCCCGTGAAAGCATTCCCACAGACCAGTTCCGCCATTTTGTGGATAATACAGAGCAAGTCGCGTGACAAATTTAGTTCAGTTAGTAGTTATAAGGTAGCGTCAAACTAAAAAGGCTGCCGATTTGGAATCGTAGCTAGAATCAGGCGTTAGCTTGATTACGTCACTCGAACTGTGTCTGCGAAGGCAGGCGAAAAAGGTAACAACGCCCGAACGCTGAGTGAGACGCGCTACAGTCATACTGTCCTTCTCTCATTCTGAATGTTCAGATTGTCGTTTTTCGCTAAGTTTTGACTGACGCTCATCTGGATTTTTCCCAGCGCCCCATAAGAAACCTCGCTCAAAGAGGAGGTATAACAAGAGAAGAATATACCTACTCTTTGCAATAATTCTGCAAATGTTTACATAAATTGTATGTGAGGTATTCATTTATTTAAATTATTTGCATTCACTCAGAATATTGACTAATACTCCTTTGTATTTTTTATTAGTTTTGAATAACGAAGTTGCTATAGGTTTCTGAAAATACAAGCGTCACGCAATTGGGACGAGTTATATCTTAAATTTGGTAAGAGATAGGAAAAAGCTATTATTGTAACAGTTGAATTGTATGACTTATGAAAAATATGAAATATCTCACGAAATATTAGTTTTTTAAACATTGTACTGTTAGATATAGGCGCGTTAACGAAATAGAAGAGAGGGAATAGTGGAGAGGGAAGGGAAGGAAATATAGATGCGAGAACGAAGTGATTTTAGTTGTTAATTATGTTATCGCGAGTGAGTTACGATTGTATATTTTTGTGTTTTTTGGGAAAAATAAAAGGTCGTGTGTTAAAGAACATGAATTCTGATCTCGGGAGACGAGGCCCCTCCGTTTATTCTCCATATATCGTTCTAATAGTACCATAGAACTTTTTTATGCAGAATGTTCCAAGGAGTTGACACGAGTAAGAAAGATGTGCAATTCTATTTAAATAAAAAGTGCATCTGCATTTTTTTAGTACATCGTTGCATTCACGAAGAAAATGAAGTCATAGAAAAATAGACATTATCATACCATTCAACTTTTACATGAACAGCTTTTTCCTATCTCTTACCAAATTCCAAGATATATGTAACATGTAACCCGTCCCAATTGCGTGACGCTCCCTGTATGCTTTTATCAATTAAAAAACATTTATTTAAAGAAGTTAATAACTTTTTCTAAAAAGAATTCTCAGATTGCAGGTTCCTCCGTGACTCGCGCGAGGCGTGCTACAGTGCGTTATATAAAATCCACGCGTTTGGTCAGTCGAAATTTAGCGGAGCGGGACAATTCTATCATTTGGGTTGAAAGAAGGATAGCATGATCACCGTACATCTCACTCTAAACACGCGCCAATGTTTCACTTTCGTTCTTTAGGCGTACTGTCGCGATGCCTATGGCAAGATGAGCGTTTGAATGTGTTTGTACAAATACTTGAGGCGCTGTTGCCTTCCTAGATCGTGTTGCGCGCACGCTTCCGAAATTCATATGGCACGACAGCTCATAATTAGTCCTTTCAAGTGCGTAACAGAACACTCAAGTGGCTCCACCAGGCCCAACGAAAAAACTGCTGTAATACCGAACTGGCAAATCGGAGAGGTCACGTGTCGTGTCTACCCCTTTTAAAGTTTTCTTTGAAATATAAATTAACTTGCTTTCTTGTGTAAAAGCAAAGCAATCTCAAGTTTGTAATAAATATTGAAAGCAGAAAAAGTATTTATCTGATATTCATGGTACGATACGTTGAAACAATTGTATAAAAACACGTTACCAAAAAATTATAAACGTTATCTTTACTTTTATACAAACACATATGTATTATATTGTTTATATTCGTTTAATTAGTAGATTTATTTATACAGCTTTTTTGTTACCGTTGTATCATTTTATGGCTGTTCTTCGGAAAACTGCCATGCTTTGATTGCGATCAAATTTTGCAAATAAGCTTCTTTTTAGGAGAGGAAACATCTGTGAGAATGGTTTTTGGCGACGCGAAAAAAAATTTTTCACCATTTTGATGTCATTCCCTACCTTACCTGTTTATGTATACAGGGTGTCCCATTTTAATCAATAAATACGATTATTTCAAGAACTACATATTCGTTATTTGAAAAAATGTTTCATAAAAAACTTATTCTATGTTGAGGGGGACGTAATCCAGCGTCGCTATTTTGTGTGTAAGTGTACGCTTGAAGGACGCATGAAGGTCATTTTTTTTTTAATGGAATTATATAATTATTTATGCATTATTCGATACATCTCGGTATTCTGAATAAAAATGTATTGACCTATTTATGTCGAAAAACTATTGTTTTTAGGATGTAAAAGATGATAATAATAGAATTGCAACACCTTATATCTTACAACATTTAATTTAAAAAAAACTGAAAACAGTCGAACAGCAAACATTGAATACATGTCTACAAATGCTCGAATACGTTACTGCGCAGATCAATACATTTTTGAATGAGTCGCTTAATATTAGCTTGAACGTTCATAAGTATTTCCAGAGTGACACATTTGAATGCATTAGATATTTTCTCTTTCATGTCTTCGATACTTGTCGGCTGACTGTCACATATTCCAAGCACCATAATCATGTCAACAATTTCAGTAGGCAGTTAATCACACATTTTGCTTGCTGTCCCTAACGATACTGGTACGATATTGAGAGACCTACGATTGAGACATCAATATGTTTGTTCATGTTTTGGTGACCGCTACGCGGAACCGCATTTGCCTGCTTTTCATGGAATACTACGCGAATGTACACTTACATACTTAATTATTCGCAATATTAAAATTTAAATATCTCCTAAAGTAATGGTTTTTCAACATAAATAGGTCAATACATTTTTATTCAGAATACCGAGATGCATCGAATAGTGCATAAAAAATTATATGATTCCATTGTAAAAAACAAATATGACCTTCATGTGTCCTTCATGCGTACACTTACAAACAAAATAACGGCGCTGGAATACGTCACCCTTGTAACAGAGCAAATTTCTCATGACACATTTCTTCAAATAACGAATAGTTCTTGAGATGATCGCATTTATTGATTAAAATGGGACACCCTGTATACGTGCTTATTGTCTACATCGAAATACAGCCTGAGTAGGTTGAGTTAGTTTTTGGTGGTGGCGGTAATATGGAATACTCTTAATGTATATACTATCTACATGGAAATGCTGTTTGCAATGTATATTCCGCGGGTTCGAAGGTGCGAATTATGTGTTTGGAACAGTTCGCCCGTTACACTGCGCTCTGTCGACAAGGTAGGGAATGGTAAACAATTTTTTTTTCGAATTGCCAAAAACTATTTTCACAGATATTTCCTTGCGCAAAATGGAGTTTATTTGCAAAATTTGGTCTGAATCGGAGCATGACGGTTTTCCGAAGTTTCTCCCATTTTGTACTGTAAATGAATAAGGCAATTGTTTTAATTTTTGAAGCGATTACCAGAAATTTAAAATCCTGTCGCAACATAATACAATAATTTGTTTTAAAAATTCGAACACATCCTCTATATTATTAAACATTAAGTATATTAACTTATTTAATGATATTGAACGAAAGAAAATTTCGATTAGATAAATGTGTATTTCTGAAACTTGGTATACTAATTTTGATCACAAACATTTCGCATCAAAAATAAATTATTTCCTTTTGCAAATGTTTATCTCATACCACTGATAAGAGGAATCGTAGAAGTAAAATTTCAGAGGACTCGCAGTCTGAGTTTCTCACGAATTCCTATATTAATAAACAAATACAAATTGCAATTCATATGAAACAATATAATGTATTACCAGTACTAGAAATTAGGAACATTTCTGAAATTATATAAAAGAATGTAATTATTCGACGATCAAAGTTACCACCGAAACAAAAATAAGGTGCATTTGTTGAAAATAAAACTGAACGGTGGTTACATGCAGAGTTTGACAAATTATGGTAAATTGTACTTACCAAACAAAAACAACGCTCGCCTGACAATGTATGAAAAGTAGGCATTGTATAGAATGCCTAGGCAATATATAGGATACCTGGGTTTTGGGACAAAGTATAAAACGATAAATGTTTCACATATACAATGCCAAAAGCCAAACCGGCAAAGTATAAGATACCCTTATTTTTTCAGTAAGACAGTTCTGTATTTTATTTGATAATTTCTTTTTTCATCTATGTATTTTTAATGAAGACTTTTTCTTGACTTTCTTTTCGTATTTTACTTTTTTATGAGAAAGACAATTAATTGCAATTCTAAATTAAATTCTTTCCTTCCCTGTTACAACAAGTAGGTTCATATTTGTTAGAGATGCTGAAGTGCTGTTTTTCAATGCGGACGCTTTATCTAGGGTCTAACACAACGGAACCTTCCTTATCTACTGCGTCTATATTTTTCGTTGCCTTTTTCTCTCGGTGCTTCGCTTATAATCGCATCGTCACTGCCCAGTTCACCCGTTTGTTCGTGCAATAATCCGATTCCGAAAAGGGACATCTTACTGTTTTTCTTATATATATATTAAGTGAATAAACGTAATTATAAAATCGATACTCTATCAACTTCCACAACTCCAATAATATTTTCTTTTTTCTTTTTTTAATAATAAGAAAGTCCTATACCTCAATAAGAGAGTCCTACATTTTGTATTTCAATCTTTTCCTTATACGTCTTTTCAATAATAACCTCTTTATTACTCTGTTTTAATACTTTGCTTAAATAGCATTTGTTATTCTACATAATGCCTAGGTATTACATACTACATACAATGCCTAGGAAATTAAAATAATTTGGGTATTTGGAAATACCTAAAAAATGGTAGCTAATTTTACAAAATACACCCTGTATATGTATAGGTGAAATTACTCAGGATATTGACCTTTATAACATATATCAAAATCATTGAAGTAAGTGAGGTGTATCTTATCTTCGATTATTACTAAAAATTTAATAAATGTTACATGAAGTATTGTTAAAACTGCCATCATACAAATCCAAAAAGGATGTATGTATGTACATTTAAAAACAGTTAGCCTAAATGTAAACTGTATAGAGTGTCAATAATATTTCATAGGATTCACAGAACTGTATGGAAGGTGTTAAACATGCAATTACTTAGGATTTTAAGAAAATACTTCCACACGGGTAAATCTGTAAAATTTTCAAGAATTTTAATAGAGTTAGCTTTTCCATGTAAACAACATACTTCTGTATACATAAATATTCTTCTTTCTTTACATTTATTTAATACAGAGTACATTTCCTAATTTTTCTTCTTTTTTCACTCTTGAAGAACCTTTTCTATTTGAAACATAATTTTTCAAAAAAATATTTGTTAACGTAAAAGAAACGGATCTTGAAGACGAAGTGCCGACCTCAATCAATATGCTAGGAATCTTTGGTTGAATAATTACTTGGATTTCCGCAAACGGTGCTGTATTTAGGAACGTCCAGTAGGGTATGGTAACTGTTGTGAAACCAAACCTTGCTGATTTTGAGATGTGGAATATCAATATGATTCTACAATAGAGAATTAAAGGCTGAACTTTTCTTCAGGGGCCCAAAAATTATTGCTTTTTTTTAATCTTCTTGAAGTATTTAACGAGTGGAATCTAAAAATCCAAGTTTTAAGGCGCGGCATCCACCAGTTCAGAAGTTATGCATGTGTCAAACTGAGCATTTTTAGCGTATTTGACAGGTTATTTCGATGCCATGTTGAGTTATAGCCAATTGTTGTTATCCAATAAGTAGAGTCGCCGTCGGTAAAACAGAATTACATAAATTGCAGCCTAAACCGTTTTTATAAACAATATCCTCTCGGATTTGATAGAAACTGATGGTACTCACACCCAATGAATAGAGTCCAACTGGCAGCCGGCAAAGGATTGGATGCAGGGAAGAGTCAATATAGCGTCGAAATAACCTGTCAAATACGCTAAAAACGCTCGGTTTTACACACGTATAACTTCTGAATCGGTGGATTCCGCCGCGCCTTAAAACTTGGATTTTTAGATTCTACGCGTTAAATTGTACTTCAAAAAGATACAAAAAGGCCATAGTTTTTGGGCCCCCGAAGAAAAGTTCAAACGAATTAAAAGCTGCAAAATAATAAAACACTTTTAAGAAATAAAACTAATGTGAGATAAATAAACATTTTTGTTTACTTTTCAGCGACATTCGCCGCAGTTATTTCCATGTTTAAATAATAGGCTCTGAAGGGGGTCGATCGTTTCATGCAAAACAATGACTGCAGATGCAAAGGACTGGATATGCCTTTATTTTCGAGGGGTCATGACTTAGGGAGTCTCAAACATGCAGAGAGCACAGTCGGTATAATAATCGTGCTTGTTTTACCAGTCCCTGTTTTACCGCACCGCTGAATGACATTTAAAAAGACCCAATTTTCACTCCCTTAGATTCTATTTCTTATTTTTTAAAAGTCAGTCAAAAGCAGCACAAGACTAAACAACTATTATTATAATTGTTTGACAAACTTGTATTCACTCCATGCACCTCGGTAAATAAATCATTTTAAAAAAGCAACAGAGTTATTATTTAACTTACCCAATTTCATTTCTGAGTTATTTATTTATTTAAAAGCCTTATATCCCTGCATCCTTTACATCCCTACTTCCTTTATATTCCTGTATCCCTTACATGTCTGCATCTTTTACATCCTTGTATTACTTATATTCCTGCATCCCACACATCCCTGCTTCTCCTTATGCACTTCACTAGAGATCGAAAAATCATGATGAATTTAGTTTCTGGTTTCACTGCCAGGGGGCGCTGATTCGATGTTTGAAATTTAGTTGACATTTTTGCCGCTAGAAGGCCAAAATTTCTGCAAAATAGTTCCTTTTTTTGCTGCCAGGGGACGCAATGCAGGGATGTCTGGGTTGCTGAGATGTAAGGAATGGAGAGATGTAAAGGATGCAGGGATGTAAAGGATGCATAGATGTAAGGAATGCAGGGATCTGCGAGGCCTACGAAGACAGAAAAATAATAAATAACTGAGAAGGGTGAACTGAGTCTCATGAAGGGGGGTAAAATAATAAATGATTTGAGAGGGTTGTCCCTGCGAGGCCCACCAATAGGTATAAAATAATAATGAAAGGGTAAAATAATAGGCCAGTCACACAGGTGTAATAAAATCAACACGTTGATCCTTCTAATGAGTTTATTCAATAAGTTAAGAAGATAAATAGAGCAAATTAAATGGACATAGAAAATAAAATTTGGGTATATGTAGATCAGCATCAAGGCAATCAAGGCACAAATTCAAAACCCCTTGAAAACAAAGGCATGTCTAGTCTTATTGGATCTGTAGTCACTGAGCAAATGCTGATAGGAGGCTCCACGCGCCCCCCTTCTGTTACCACCCACGCCAGAGCTCGTTTGGCGATGATCTCCTCCACTTTTTTATCATTACTGGTCTAATAATGGCGACTGCAGTACGTATTCGCACCATTAGTTGTTGAAGTGACGAGATTACTTCGCGGTATACGTGGTTCTGCAACAGTTAATGAAAAATACGAAATGGTAAGTCAATGAACGTAAAGGAGTCAATAAATATATTTAAAGTGAGTTAAAAGCAGTATCGGCAAACTTACATTTAAAAATCCGCAAAAGAAGAAATCCAGCGGATTTATGTCCGGATATCGTAGAGGCCACGCAACAGGACCACCGCGGTCAATTTACCTGTTCTGAAAGGCTTCATCTAAATGGGTGCGGACATTCGCAGCATAACCCGCTTACTGTATTTGACCAGTGAAGCAATTATTTAATTATATTATCTAATTCATTATTTGAAGCGATTCAGTGTAAAAGAAATACAACTTATATTTTCATTACTTTTTCGGCTATTTAAAAACGGAATTTGATATTTTCGAAGGTAAAAACCGTTGAATATAATTGCTCAGATATTAATTAAGATATTTTTAATGGTGAAACTTTTTCTTTTAGCAATAAAAAAATTAATAGGTTATATTTAAAACTTGGTTATTATAATAGCCAAAATCAGGCAACGCTCTCGGCATAAATTTTGTACTTTATATTTAGATGCATCAAAATGACAGACTTCAGAAAAAATTGATCAGCTACCGATATTTTTGAATATCAAACACCCCCTTTGTTGTAAACGAACAAATTACAAGAATAGAACTTACTTTTTCTGTGAAAATAGAAAGTAGGCCTATGCATAAATCGTGAAAATAACTATTTTAAAGATTTTTATAATCATTGTGATGAGGACTATCCTAATATTGTAGTATGTAATAGTTTTTTAATAGTTCTAGCGAATATTTAATGTTATCATTACGAGAATAATAAAAACTGAAAAGTAAAAAGTAAGAAATCATTCACTGTTTTTGGTTATTGTATTGACCATCCATTTGCAACTATTTATAAATAATCAAACTTTCTATAAACTGTTTATTTAGTATTTTTGAGAAAAATATTTATTTTCCTTTTTAACAAATAAAAATTTTTTGCAATGCAGAATTACAATTTTCGGTCAGCTGGATAATGTGCTAGTGCACCATCATGTTGATAAAACAGTTCCCTCTGAATTTCCAACAGAATTTCTGCCAAAAGATTCGGAAGAACATGTTCTAAAAACATTTTACACAATGGGCCGTCTAATTTATTAGGTAGAATACGGCCGAACGATAAAATCGCCGTAAATACCGGCCCATATGTTGATCGACCAGCGCACTTGTCCTACTAGTGTACAAATCGCAATCAGATTCTCATCGTCCCACATGTGCGAATTGCAGGCATTGAAGCACCCCTGTCCTGTAAAAACGGCTTCATCTGTCCACAAAATGTACCTGCAAAACGACGAATTCCGCGCAATTTTCCCTAGCAACTAACGGGAATACTCCATCTGCTGAATAAAATCCTGAGGCTGCAGGTTTTGCACCCGCGCACACATTTGTACGGGTATTTCAGGATCCTATGCACTTTTGAGCAGCTTCAGCTAAAATAAAACAGAAATAATGCGTACTAAAACACGAATTATATTTTCATATTAAAATTATTATACTTTTTGTTGGGTATGTTTGTTGCACTTGATACGGTACTGTGTGCATGACCCGACACACCCTAGTGTCAGTGACAACAGATTCAACAAGACGACATGCCTTTGCTCACAAGAGGACGTGAATTTGTGCTGTGGCTGAAAAGAGGGCGTTGTGATCGGCACGAATAATTGTGTCGGAATAAATCTGCGAAAATATTTCTAAAATAGCAAGTGAAATATTGGTGGTGTAATCCTAACAGGAGGTGGAAGGAGACAAACTACAACTAAGGTTGAAAAAAAGGTAATAATACAATTTGTAGTAATCAAAAAAGAGGAGAAAAATCTTTATTAAGGAACTCCCCGGTGAAGCTGGTGAGGTGGAGGAGGGGAACTCAATCTCCTGCCAATATGGCGGGAGGATGGATACAGATAAAGATAATCAACTGATAGATAATGATTTAGGAAAAATGGAGCACGAAAATAGGGAAGATAGGAAAAAGACTAAGGATAAAAAAACAGAAGACTGGTTCTTGGGAAATGTCGAATATCTAGAGGAGGACGAAGAGGAATTAATAAAAATGAATAGTGATAGTAAAAAACTAGAAATAGAAACCAAAGGAGATAGGGATTTTGATTTTGATGAGAACAACACAGTCAGGATAGAGGGCACTATGGATGAGCCGAGAATTATTGCGCCAAAAAAGGAACAAGGAACAGAGTGGGGGAAAACGACGCCACATGTAATGGATATTAGCAGACATATTGGATTAACGAAGGCATATAGAGAATACGACGCAAAAGATAAAAGTGAAAAATTCAGTTTAAAGAAGAGAAAGCTTGAAGAAGAGAATAAGACTTATAAAGGACTACCTGTAAGTACTAAAAAAAGGAAAATAGAACTAGTACAAAATTTAACTGAATCTATAAACAGAAAAGATAGTTATAACCCCCATAAACCCGTGATACTTGTGGACCAAAAACTAACAGGAGCAAACCAAATCCAACTAATCATTCCTGAAAAAAGTAGAAACAAGCAAACAGGAGAAAACTCTATAATAAGTTCTGACAATATTAACACAAAGGCGAGGAAAGATATTAGTCATACGAACACTCTAATAAAACAAACTTCTATCCACAGGAATTACGCAGGACAAATAGATAATATTCAGGGAAGCGATCCATCTATAAGTGGAAGAAACAGTGAAGCGAATTTATACTACAACTCCTCTTTCGAGTTAGAGGTGGGTAAGCCAATTAACACATACGATTCAGATCTTAAAAGTAATGAGTACACTATAACTATTGTAATGAATAAAGACAACACCAAAAAATCCAAAAAATCTAACTTAATTAAGATATACAGGTACGTGACACAAGAAGGAGACAAACCTCAAGAAATTAAAATGGTTGGCTTCAACAAGGCAGAAGTAACTTACAATAATAGAGGAGCGACAAACCATATGATTTACCAAAATATAAAGCACGATAAGGGATATTCTGTGCACATTCCTAGATGTAAGCTTATAAGAAAAGGTGTGATACGTGATTGGGATGACTCAATAAAGGAACTGGAAGGGCAGCTTATCGAAATTTACAATGCAAAGATTGAAAAAGAGACGCTTTGTGGATGGTAAACCACAATGGATAGAAGGCAAATCTATTCTGATAACTTTTGAAGGAGATTCATTACCTACTAGACTACTAATAGGATATGGACACGTTTGGTTACGAGTGGAACCTTTTATAGAGGCAATCAAACAGTGCTACAAATGTTATAGATTCGGCCACACCCAATCGATCTGTAAAAATCATTTCAAAAGATGCAGAAACTGTGGTGAACAAGAGCATGGAGAATGCAATAAAATCCCTAAATGCATCAATTGTGGCGAGAATCACCACGCCATGGGCAGAGAATGCAACCTTTACCAAAGAGAAGTACAAATCAAAAAAATTATGGCATATAAGAACCTGAACTATAGCCTAGCAAGGAAACAATGGGTGAGAGAAAAAGGAATGGAACACCTCAGAATGAACCAAGATTACTATGATCAAGACTGGGATAAAAACTTTTCCGCGTTAAAGTATACAAAACATAGAGAGAGATGGGAGAACCAAAGAGTACCGGAGGAGAGAAATCTCAATGAAAAAGACAACCCCTGGTTAACCGTAAAAAATGGAAACAGATATAGAAGAGGAAGAATGGAGGAACGCAACAAAAATGAAAATTTGACTAAAATCTCTTATAACCAAATAGGAAAAACCCAAAATAGATTTGCGACACTGGCAACTGAATGGAACCATGATGAGTCAACTGGAAATAGGGTATATGAATTTGGCGCTTTATACGAAGAGGAGAAAGGCATCAAAAGAGAAAGCTATCTAGAGCGATATAATAACAGAAGATTGGTAGACCAACTAAGGAAGAGGAATGATGATGAATTACTAAACGAGCTGATATCACTTATACGCGACAAAAACTTAGAAAATAAGTTGGAAGACTTCCTTGTTAAAAGAAAATATAGAAGAGTCTTCAATCCGCCCCCGGATAATGAAGACTGGGTAACTCGTCAAAAGGAAAATTTTGAATTACAACTGACAGACAAAATGAGAAGAACAATTCATAAAAGAGACAATCAAGAAAGATTGAGGAAACAAAGAGATGAAGATGCGAAGAAAAACATGATAGGCGCAAGCTTTTCAACGGAAAAAGAAAGCCGCCCTGGCACTCCCACAACGGATAAGGATCTACACCAACAGAGCACCTCGGGGGTGTGGTAAGTTCGCTCTTAAACATAAACGAACTGCAACAACAAGAAGGAAAAACATTGGGCACAAGCCTTATGGTAAGAGCCTTATCGAGTGAGACAGAACAAATAACCGAGGTGCAGGAGGAGTGGTAACTCCCTAAACAAACTTATAACTTTAACTGAATCATTTAACTACGGACATTTAAATACCGTCAATTCATCCAATTCACGAATTATGAATAACCAAATGAAACTAGGTTTATGGAATGCACGTAGCATCCACAACAAAATAACTGATCTTAAAAATAAAGTAACAGATTATGATATTTTCTGTATAACTGAAACGTGGTTCAAAGAAAAAGATGAAGATCCTTATATTTCGGGATACATATGGTATAGACAAGACAAAAAACCCAACCCAAATGGAGGAGGTGTTGCAATAGTAATCAACAAAAACATAAACTCTATAAGAAGAACATGTATCTGGAAAATCAATAATGGACACACAGAAACGATAGCAATAACGATTAAAAACATTGCAATTAACAAAGAATCAGACATAGTAATTGTATACAGAAGCCCGACTACTAAAGTCAATATATCAGATTGGAGAAACCTTTTAAAAAACGTGAGAAACAACATTCCAACATTAATATTGGGGATCTAAATGCCCCGAATAAAGAATGGAACTGTACCGCAGATTCAGCAGAGGGTATCTCCCTGCAACTTGCAATAGAAGAAAAGAATATGATAATCCTAAACACAGAAACCACCTCTAGAACGGGAGCATGGCCTTATAATCCATCAAACATAGACCTCATAATAGCAACGGGGGAAATAGCTAGAGATGGTGTAATCTCAGAAGAGGGAGAAATTTTTATTTTCATTTAAACGCAATAGTTATTTTGTCTTTTTAAATATGCTCTCTTAGAATTTACCCTTCCTATATGCTGACATTGTGATTGAAATTCAAGAATTGTCCTATACCATGAAATTCGAGCGATACACGAGACTGACGCGCCAAGATCACTGGAGAGGGGTACCGGGCGACTCAACGTTTAATGCATTAACGTATATGGAAAATTTGACGGCTTTTTTCTAGGAGAAGGGTTGATTTCCGGCACATGGTTCCTTTCAGACTTTTTATCCCTTCGATGACCACGATAAGCCAATAAAAAAGTTTGACCTTGAAATTAGGAGTCAAGGTCAATTTTGCGGTCGCTTTCTTTGACAGATCTCCACCGATCCAGAGGTGTAGAATCACCCCATATAGGTCGTGACATTTAATTTTTTTACACCCTGTACATTCGATTTTAATTAGTTTTCAAGATATAACGTTTACAAATTTCCCGATTTCCCGATGAAATTAATTTTTTTGTATATTTTTCTATATTATTACATATAGTTACATATTTTTATAATTTAAATATTCTACATATATTGGTACTGCCATTGTACTTCGCCTTGTGGCGAAACAAAATACTCTTTAAATTCCTCACGAATTCTCATCGCTTCTGTTCCTGGTCTGTTATTTTGGTCTCTTTGTAAATTAATGAGGTTTTGTGAAGGCAGATCTTCCATTTCGTTCATATTCGAACCCCCTTCAATATATCGCATCCGTGTGACGTCATTTGCAGATAATATAAAATTGTGCAATGAACAAGCAGCCATCGTAATCAACTTAGTTTTCTGTGGATTCAATTCCATCGGCTTCCTAAATATACGAAACCTGTCAGCAAGTATCCCAAAAACACTTTCCACCATTCATCTTGCTCTTGATAAACGGTAATTGTAAACCCTGTTAGGTGCAGATTGATTTTTAAAAATGAAATGGTTTCATTAAGTAAGGTTTTATTGCAAATGAATCGTCAGCTATGAACACATATGGAACTGGCATGGACCTCCCCGGTAAAGGTGAATATGGTGGAAGGTCTAAAGTATTATTTTCTAAAGCTGAGAATAGTGAGCTTTGTAAAAAAACACCTCCATCAGAAATTCTGCCATTGCATCCAACATTCATATAAGTAATTTTGTAAGATGGGTCTGCCACTATCATTAGCACGATGCTATGGGATCCGTTATAATTAAAGTAATAACTCCCACTATTAGCCGGTGCCTTAAAAACAATATGTTTCCCGTCTAGTATACCAAGGCAATGAGGAAAATTCCATTTTTCTTCATACATTTTCGCAATATGCATCCATTGCGATTGAGTAGTTGGGACCTAAAATAAAGATTATTATTGTTACAGGAAAATTCTTCAACGCTTCCACCGGAAATGAAGTTTCAGGAGAAATTCCTGAAAATGAATTGTTGAGGCCACCTCGTGTAGCAAAAAAGAGGAAAGGCGATGATATTTTGCGTAGGTGCACGAAAATTCTTTCGGAGTCAAGTATTCGGCGATTATGTTGCCTCAGTGCTAAAAAATTTTACCAACATAGAAAGTAAAAAAAACTGAGAAAAATTGTTCAGCGAGCAATCGTAGATGTACAGGATGAAGAGGATTCCTCTACATCTTCGACAACATCCTTCTCCTCCGGTTCGTCACCACAAGCTTTAGACGCGACTATCTTGTATCAATTAGAATAAACATTTTTTATAGTGACTTTTTTAAAACATGTTCATTTTTACTTAAATAAAAACTTTCTCTTTCCTTACCTTTAAATATTCCTCATGTAGTGTATCGTACAAAGCGTTGCATACTTCCGGAATAATTTTAGATATGGTGCAGACAGGAATTCTGAGTAGATACATCAATGAATGATATGATTCTCCTAAAAAAAATAATTATGTATATTGACTGATAAGTACGCGAAACGAGACTTCTTGAACGTGTGTATGTCAATTGAATAAAGAAATAAATACAATTAAATATGTACTTACTAGATGCTAAAAATCTTAACGTTAAGATGAGTCTTTCCTTCGGGGATATTGAATCTCGCATCCGAGTGTCTTCTTTTTTAATTAGGTGACCCACTTTTTGTAATAAAATTTCCAAATCCACAGCAGTCATGCGAATTAAATTAAAATATTGTTGCGCGTCTTCTATTTGAAGTTCTCTTAACAAATTATGAAAACAACCGAATTCAGATCGTCTCGAAATCCATTGTCGGACCCAAACAGATCTTTTTTTCTTTTTATTTAATAATAGCATTATTGCTGCTGCTACACGTTCATGTCTGCACGGCATGGTGTTTGAAACTAAACTGGCGAGAAATCTTGGTATGTACAGGTCAAACTACCCTGTTACGGCGTAACGGCCAAACTGGTTAGGCCAATCATGTATTAAGTTTTTTTTCTGTAGGTTTTTTTCTGTAACCGAACAGCTCGTCTTAGGTGAAATGTGATCCGGACGTAATTTGATCCCTCAAGCACGTGCGGCCGATGATCCATGCGGATTTGAAAACACATGTCAAACATAAGACCAATTACCGAGCACGCTAGAGAGATCACACCTCCTCCCCAACCGGCCAGCGAGGCAATAAAAGCGCCCGTCCGAAAAATCGGAGTAACACTCTGCTCCGAAACGTCTAGCGAGCAGAAATGTAAGATTAAAAGTCCATTATAGTAATAAAGAAGTTAATTTACTAAACCGAAGTTGTCAATACAGTTATCCAAATACTCACTGGCGGTTCATGTCAGCCAGTTGAGGCTGAGCAAGTAGTTGTTCTATGCGGATTCTAAATCACTGGCGTCAGCATTTTTTTTGCTGACTCAGCAGTAATTTGACACCGTCAGCATTTTTGTTGACGCCAGTGATTTAGAATCCGCATATAACAATTTTGCTGACTCAGCAGTAATTTGACACCGTCAGCAGATATATGAGACCCCCCACCCCGACAACATCCACCCCTCTCCCCACCCCATGACCTTGAACTGAAATTTGACACCGCCGTCAGCAGAAATATGAACCCCCCCCTCCCCGACAACCACCATCCCTCCCCCACCCGTAACCACCCCAGCAGAAATACCCGCCCTATGACAACCCCCGCCCTATAACCACCCCCTCTGCAGAAATACCCACCCTATGACAACCCCCGCCCTATAACCACCCCCCTCAGCAGAAATACCCACCCTATCACAACTCCCCAGTCATATAACCACCCCCTCAGCAGAAATACCCACCTTATGACAACCCCCGCCCTATGATCCCCAGACCCCGCAGTAATTTGACACCATCAGCAGAAATATGATACACCACCCCCCATGACCTTGAACTATTTCTGTCTTATCGGAAGACGACACAAGGCTGACCTACCCCTCCACCACACCCATGACCTTGAACTAAAATTTGACGCCACCGTCAGCAGACATATGATACGTCCTGACCTTGAACTGAAATTTGACACCCCACCCCATGACCTTGAACTGTTTGTTCTTATCGGAAGACTACTTTTTTCTACGTCTTGGAAATGAGTTTTTTTGTTGACGCAGCAAATCTGACACTGCAATTCGTGACTATAGAAGGTACAGGGTTTGCTAAAGTCTCAAGCATACGCAAAACCAAATTGACCATCACCGCAAGTGCATCGTTCGCGAGATTGTATTGTGAAAAGTGAAATATGTATTCTCAAAGTTTCAAAGAGTTTTTTTGCCAAAGGAAGCGCCCCGCAAGTTCTACTCAAGAAGAAGAGGCGCGCAAAAAAATGACAAAACATCAGGATGACGTGAAGTAAGTGTTCGAAACACATTTCATTTAATGCTGTCGGTATTTATTTGTTCTAATAACATACTTAAACGGTATTTATTTGTTCTAGAATCGTACCACAATTATCATGTCGAATTTTGGGCCGAAAATATCCATTGACGGATTCCTGTACAAAGCATTTGGAAATCAGCATAAATATACTTGGCGACAATTTCTACCCGCAACTCGTATTATCAGACAGCCGAAACAACCGCCTGGAGCTGAGATAGTCACGTGGTCGCTGATTGTAGCCGAAGCAGACAACGTACGCAGCTTCTTTGACGATTCAAAAGATACACGCGACAATATTAATTTTAATGATATAAGTGTTGAATTTGGAGTGCTATATGGCGAAAAAGTAATTAAATTGATTAGCAATGATATATGTATGTGCATGATGAAAAAAACATTTGAGAAAATGGTAATTTTAAATGATTGTATAATTGAAATGCATAATGCATTATAAAACATGTTGTAAAAGAGAAGCTGTTAGACGAGATAAAAAAAGGTGACTTTTCCAAAGACCAATATGGCTTTAGGAAGGGGCTAATCACTGTGCATGCAATGAAAAACGTCATGGAAAAATGGGACCAAGTAAAAAAAGAAAGAAGACATTGTTTGATGATAATGCTAGACGTAAAAAATGCCTTTAACTCCCTGAGATGGGGAAGTGTGATCAAAGAACTTAAGAGGAGGAAATTCGCCAAAAGAATAATAAAGCTAATCAGAGCTTATCTTAAAAGTAGATGGCTCATGATAGAGGCAGCAGATGGGAGCACTAAAGTGCAGGTACATGGAGGTGTTCCACAGGGGTCTGTCATCGGACCCTTTATGTGGAACCTGGTATACGATGGGCTCTTGAACCTTAACCCTTTCGCTACTACGGGCCACTATAGTGGCCTTCCACAAGATGCCACTGAGGTACTACGGGCCACTATAGTGGCTCTCCGCAAGATGCCACTGAGGTACTACGGGCCACTATAGTGGCTCTCCATAAGATGCCACTGACGTACTGCGGCCAACCGTTTTGCATAAGTATCTGACTCTGGGTATGCACTGATAGTGTTTTTATTTATAAAAGCCTTTTGGAGAAAAATTTTTTCGTCCGAAAACATTCAAGCAGTTTGGGTTCTCCGCCGCGGTACTCTCGCTGACGATCGGCGTCGCGTGCAGTGATGTCGCGGCGTTCCGTTCAGCGGAAGTACCGCGGCGGAGAACCCGCCCGTAGCGAAAGGGTTGAAAGAAGGAAAGATGTGAACCTCATAACCTTTGCGGACGACGTCGGCATCCTAATTATAGAAAAAAAGCTTGAACGGATGAAAGAAATAGCCAACCAAGTGACGAAGGATATAATACCCTGGTGTCTGAAAGAGGGGCTCGAACTTGCACCGCAGAAATCAGTATCCGTACTACTAACTGGTCGGAAAAACCTAAAAGGTATACCAGTCAAGATTAATGAAGAAAACATTGCGATTAGTAGTGGGGCTAAATACCTGGGTGTTATCTTCAAAAGAAACCAGGCATTTAAGGAACACATTATAAAAACAACGGAAAAGGCAACTAAGTATGCAGTACACCTGTGTGCATTACAACAAAACTACAAAGGGGCAGGAAATATGGCCAGAATCTTATACTACAGAGTGGTGGAATCAGTTGTAATGTACGCGGCCCCAATTTGGGCAAGAGCACTAAAGTACCGGGTCTATATAAACAGGTTAAGAAGGACACAGAGAATCCCGCTGGGCAGAATTACCAGAGCATTTAGAACCGTCTCTACGGAAGCTCTGTGCGTCCTGTCAGGATTTCCACCGTGGGACCTCCTAGCACAAGAGAGGGAGGCTATTTTTCATAGATGCATAAGAGAAACAAATAATAATATGAATAAAGAGGAGTTGCGAGAGACTATTAAGAAAATAAAAGAGGAAGAACGAGAAAAAAAAATGACCAAGTGGCAAACTGAATGGGAAAGTAGTGATAAGGCAAAAAGAGTGTACCAGATCATTCCAAGGATAAAAGATTGGATAAAGGTAGGTACCCCGGTCATCGATTTCTATACGATGCAGATACTGACGGGACACGGGTGCTTTGGCACTTATTTAAATAAAATTAAGAAAGAAGAGGATCCAAAATGCTGGTTCTGCGAGGAAGAGCAGGATGATCCAGATCATTTACTCTTCTCATGCCCAAGATGGGCTGAAGATAGAAGACAGCTGGAAGCCAGAATACACCCGGTTAGCTGGTGCACACAAAACCTGCAAAGAATATTGAAAGATGAGAAACTATACGCAAACATGAGAGAATTTGTGAGGAAGTGCATGAAAGATAAAGAAAAATGGGAAATATTATACAGGGAAGAGATAAGAAGGAAGAAAAGCAAAATAAACGGAAAAAGAAAGAAGAAAAAGAAGAAAAAAATAAAAAGTAAAAAAAAGAAATAGGAAATATTAACGCTGTAAAATAGAAGCGATAAATAAACAAAAATAATAATAATAATAATAATAATATAAGACAAGGAAAACGGGGCATAACCCCTTCATAAAACTGCAATGATGGTAGGTTACCAAGAGGAAGGGCATAGAGAATAGGAGGATACGAACGTAGGTGGCAACAAAACCAGGGGGCTGAATTAATGCCGATAGGCGGTTCCGGTCTCCCAACTGGTGCCAAATTAGATACGGGTAAGCACGAGGGGTGTGGTTTTTAGTGGGTATCAGGAGTCCCACACTACCGGGCTTGCATTCTCCCGCCCGGTGTGCTTAAAGCATTTTCCACCCCCTCGCCAAAAAAAAAAAGGTATTCAGGCAATAATAACAGCTGCATCAGCAACATCTTAACAGAGAAAAAAGGATTATGTTACAAATTATGTTAGAAATTATACTTTAATAAATCATAATGTATTGCATCATTTGCAACTTCTCTCTCTACCTATATAATCCCAAACATCCCAGGAAAAATTTCACTTCCTATACGATAGTCGTACGATGTGCATATGCACATTTGATCTTCGAATGTGCACAAAAAGAATTCGCACCAGATTGGAAAATACTTTTGTCTGCGCGCGTTGCTGGAATATTGTTAGCCAAAGAGTTAGCCAAAGAAGAAAGTAATGGCGCCGCGGAAAAGTAACAAGAAGAAGAAGACGAAGTCGCGCGAACTTCCAGTTGCAAAACGTGGGGGATTTCTTCCAGTACTAGGAGCCACCTCCGAATTCGATCACCTTGAAATATGTTGTCAAGGTTGTCATTCTGACAATTTTTTCCTATACATATAATAGTCGGATTCTTTTAGTTTTCGAGATATGTACAAGGTCGGTGATCACGTGCGAGTTAGTAAATACAAAACCTTATTCGCAAAGGGTTATACACCGAATTGGACAACTGAAATTTTCACAATTATTAAAATTCAACGAACAAATCCTGTAACGTATCTCTTGTAAGATATGCAAAAACAACCGTTGGTCGGCGGGTTCTACGAATATGAACTACAAAAAGTAAAAAATCGCGATGTATACTTAGTGGAGAAGGTTCTACAACGAAAGGGAAATAAAGTTTTCGTCAAATGGTTGGGGTTTGATTCTACGCACAATTCATGGATAGGAGTGAACAATATTTTGTAATCTATATTTAAAAATGTTTGTAATTATACAGATTATATGAATAAATAATTTTTCGGCTTTATTCTGTGTTTACTTTTATTACAGGGGAATGTTATTTTATAAATGAAAGGAGGTTGGTCTAAGAATAAATTATATTGATAATTTTACATAATACAATAATACATAATACAATAATACATAATACAATAATACATAATACAATAATACATAATACAATAATACATAATACAATAATACATAATACAATAATACATAATACAATAATACATAATACAATAATACATAATACAATAATACATAATACAATAATACAAGAAAGATAATATTTAATTCGCTGGGAGGTGGAGGCTATAACAGACAAAATAAAATTCGCATTAGGTAAAATCTAATAAATTAAAAACATAAACGGACGTGCAACTCACATCAATCTCCTCCAACCGGCATCGGATTGCATTTATTGACCACTTAAATTTTCCGTGTATGGTAGACATGGTGATACACATCAATATCTCCCCAAATAGGGCCCTCATCTATTTCCTCTCCAAACAGAGCCCTCAAATCGAATAAGTCTTCATGATTCGGATTCCAACCTTCGGCCCACATTAACATCTGGCTGAACCGATAGTCTGCTCGCTTCCGGCGCACTTCGATGAATCTTTTTATTGGTACTAATCCTAACCTTTCAGCTTTTAACAAACAACTAGTTAAAAATAAAATTAACACACCAAGACAAGTAATCGTTAAAGACTACTTACAATACTGTTCAATAAGTGCCTTTCGTTAAAGGCAAGTACACAGTTCAAGTCGCAGAACGGTAGTCATCGTAAACTGAATAACGCGAAATGAGCAGCGGATAACGAAATGAATAGTGGATAATGAAAACACATCGGTTTATAAAGCACCGAGAAAATATCCCCTCCAATCCTAATACATCCAAACACTAGACTTTCAGCATCTCACGAAATTGCAAATTTGCAAGAACTCCGAATCGGGCGCCTCTCTCTCTCTCATGAAATTGCAAGGTTCGCAAGAACTCGAACATTGCAAAGAATAATGATTGATTAATATTATTTTCATATCACATTAGCGGTTTTACAATTTTATTTTCATATTATTACATTAATGAAGTAGGGGGAAGGGTGAGGTAAAGAATAAATTACAGTAATAACGATTATATAACTTTACCATATTATTGATTATATTGTTAAAAGAAGTACGGGGAAGGATGTGGCAAAAATAAATTACATTGATAATGGTTATATACTTTTATTTTATCTTTACTATATATTTATTTTCTGTCCGATATTTTGTTAAATATTAAAGGAAGTATGGGAAGGGTGTCGCAAAAATAAATTACATTGATAATAGTTATATACTTTTATTTTATCTTTACTATATATTTATTTTCTGTCCGATATTTTGTTAAATATTAAAGGAAGTATGGGAAGGGTGTCGCAAAAATAAATTACATTGATAACGGTTATATACTTATATGTATGTATGGTTTATTGTTCCCCTTCTGGGGTTTCAAGGCGCTTTTTTGTTTCGCAAGGAGCGTTCCCCCAACCTTGCTTACGATGATATCCTGAAGTACAAAATTATAAATAAAATTATAAATAAAATAGAATAAAATAAAATACAAAACAAAATACAAAACAGAAAAAAGCTAGGAAAAAGAAAAATAAACTAACCATTTCCCCTTGCATCTGCCTCATACCGTATTCTATTATTACTTTTAATTAAATGAACCGAAATTAACAAAAATTGTATCTGTATACAGCCGCTACTAAAACTAAATCAAAATAACATTTATAGAATACAATATATAGACACATTAAACTGAACTAAAATATAATATATATAAAATGTAATACTAAATCAACTAATCAACTAAATTATCGTGTAAAGAATAACAAACGAGCAGAAGTCTTGATCTCAAAATAAAATATGTGTAGGGAATAAAAGCAGACCTCACCACTTTGACACCTTGGAACCTAAGCCTGATAATTAAATTAAATTAGACTCAATTAAATTAAATAAGTGCGGATACAATCTGACCGCTATAACTAGAACTACAACTATTAGGTCATCCCATAAGTTCGTGCCGACTTTTGTATGTTACATTTCACGCCTCGATTTATAAACACAAGGCGATAAGAAACCAATGCACTTCAGTTTATTTGTTTGAGGGCAGTCTAAAAGAGATTGCCGTGGAAATGGTATCGTGAAATAATGAACGCATTGATTTTTAACAGTTAAAAGTGATGAGTGAAATTCGTATTCATTTCCGACATCTAATGTTATATGAATTTCGAAAAGGAAGTTCGGTAACAATTGCGACAAACAATATATGTGCTGTTTGCGGAGAAAGTGCTCTTTCATCTCGTAACTATAGAAAATGGTTTACATGTTTTAAAGAAGAGAATTTTTGGTTAGAAGATGAGGAACGTTCTGGGCGTCTTTCTGAGACACAGGAAGACAACATTCAAAATCTTGTAGAGAAATCACTTAACTTATCAGTTCAGGAGATGTCAAATATTCTAGAAATACCAAAAACAACAATTCATACACATTTAATAACATTAACATATGGAACCGTTCAAAAAACGGCACGAACTTAAGGGATGACCTAATAAAATGTTCCATTCTTTGTCAGCATCCACTGTCTCAGACTAGGCTTGGCTTTGGATCTTCTGTTCGGTTCCTCTTCTCCTTTCCTCTTCATCATTCTTCTTCTTGTTACGTTCTTTTCTTTTCATTCCCTCTTTCTTCTTCTCGTTCCTGCCGCCTACTTTTGCTTCCACTCTCCTTCTCTCTCTTCCCACAACCACTCCTTGCCTTCTATCCATAACCTTCTATTGCTAAACTCTACTTCCTTCCCCTTTGTTCTTTCCTCCCTAGCTTTCTCCTTTATTTTCCATCTTATCCTCCTTTCCTCCCTTGACAGATCTTCCTCTACACTCACCTTCCAGAACTCCCAGATATAGTCTTTTTTCCTTAACATTTTCCTGCAATCTTCTTCCTCCTCCAACTCTGTTAAAACTATTTTCCTTCCGCCATCTCCTGTCACCTCCGTCATCTTCCTTATTTCTACCTTCTTCCCCAGCTCCATCTGCAGCATGATTTTTGTTCTTCTACCTCTTTCCTCTTTCTCCTCTCCTCCTACATTTTTCCATACTATGGTTCTGCTCCTTCTTTCTTTCTTCTCCCTTTCTCTTATCCTTTCCCAGCTATCTGCCCAGCTTTCCTCCTCTTCCTTCTCTTGTTTCCTTTCTTCTCTCCACCTTCTTTTCTCGCCCTCTTCTTCTTCCGTCTCCTCTCCCCCTTTAGCTTCATCTTTCTTCTCTTTAATAACCTCCACCTCCTCCTCCTCCTCCCCTTTCTCTTTTCTTCCTCCCTTCGCTTCTGCTTCCTTTTCTCCTGTCCTTATTTCCCTGGCCCTTTCCGCTGCTGTTACTTTTGCTTTTTTGCTTTCCTCTTCCTGTTTCCCTTTTCTGATTTTCCCCTCCTCTCTTTTCATTCTTTTTACTTCCTCTTTATTTCCTCTGTCTTCCTCTTCTTCGTCACTCTCATCCGTATTCATTTTTTCCTCTTCACTACTATTTTCGTGTTCTTCTTCTTCTTCTTCTTCATCTCGCCTTTTGATCTTCTTCCCTTTTTCCCTTCCCGATCCTCCTTTATCTCCCCTAACTCTTCCCTTATCTTTTTTAACTCCTCTATCACTACTTTTCCCCATATGTTTTCCATGGTTCTCCTTGGATCTCACCTTTTTCTTTCCTTTTTCCTTTTCTTCCTATTCACTATCCTCGCACGTGTCGGCTTCTACTTTTGCCTTCCTTTGTCGCGTTTCCTGCGCACGTCGGTTATATACTTGTATTTTATTATATTATTCTGATTATATTGGCATGGGGAAGGGTGTGGCAAAAAAATACTTTTATTTCATCTTTACTATATATTTATTTTCTCTCCGATATTTTATTAAAGGAAGTATGGGAAAGGGTGTGGCAAAAATAAATTACATTGATATCGGTTATACTTGTACTTTATTCATATTTTTATTTTAAAATTTATTCCGCAATCACCAATCTGGCTATAACAGATAAAATAAAACATACATTAATACATAGTAAAAAATCAAATAAAACAAAAAACGGGCAAGTAACTCACACCCAGCTCCTCGCGGAACAACTGCCGCAAATCAAATGCGGCTTCCGCCCATATTTGCTCCATCATACGCCGCCTCTCCGCCCGCTCCCGCCGAATATTTGGGAGGTCCTTCTTCTTGATATATCCTAGCGACCTTAAGGTAGCGGTTGTTAACAAAAACGAATTAAAAACAAATAAAATTTACGCACTAAAAGTAATTATCGAAAAACTACTTACGCTGAGAGGCGATGAACGCCTGTAAAGCAAGAATTTGCTCGTTTGTGAAGTTATCCATTGTACATAGCGAAAACGCCGCGTTGATGCATTTATAAAGCAAACAGGGAAACATCTCCCTCCATTTCTAACAATGAAAACCGCCGACACAATCTGAGATTAATCTGCCGGATATCTTACATGTTGTAACAACTCGGAATCGGCATGAAATTAAAAGGTTTGCAAGAACTCGAAACCCTGCATGTGTATAAAGATACTTGGATACTTGGAGCGAGTCAGTAAATACAAAGCTTTCATGTATTCGCAACTTCGCCCGCTCTCATAAATAAAAACTTCGAGAATTTGAAGTAATAATTGTATTATTTTTGGTGATCAATCTCTAGTATTTCAGAAAAGTAGGTATTGCTGCCTGCAGAAACAGTAGAAAAGCGGCGACCCTATACTACATAACGCATACGTTGGCACAATCGCACACGAATAAGCAGAATTCAATGTGATAGTTTCCACAGTTTATTAAAATAATATAGCCTATGTCACTCCAGAGAAGGCAAGGAAGCTACTGTTAAAATTTGGTATCAATCGGGCAAGTAGTTTTTGAAATTTTTCTGTACATACAAACAAATGCTGTCTCTTTATATAATAGTATATGAAGTATGATTATTGGGAAGGGTCGGATAAAATAAATTACATTAATAACGGTTATATAATTTTTATTTTCATATTATATTACATTAATGAAGTATGGGGAAGGGTGAGGTAAAGAATAAATTACACTAATAATGGTTATATAATTTTAATATACTAACTAAGTAATAAAAGTAAATATTATATGTAGGGGAGGGGAAACAGCTACCACCAGTCCGGCTATAACAGATAAAATACACATTAATACGCAGTAAAAATCTAATAAATCAAAAATAAAAACGGACAGGCAATTTACATCGATTTCCTCCCCTCCACGTTGCCGCCCACCGCGATTCATACTCGCGCCGCCGCTCTCGCCGCTCACGGCACTTTGCCGGCAGCAACGCGGCTTCCTCCGTCGGTGCCAATTCAAACGCCGGCATAATTATGGCTGTTAAGACGAAAACAATTAGTTAAAAATAAATAAAATTTACACGCTAAGGGTAATTGTTGAAGATTACTTACGATAATATTTGGCGATTGCCAAAAATGCAATACTCTCTAAACGTGGAACCGCCATCTCTGACAGCAAATAATGAATAGTAAAACGAACACGCTTCGGTTTATAAAGCACTGAGAAAACATCTCCCTCCAAACTCTAAGACCTGAGATAAGTAAAAAAAAAAATTCGACTTCAAAATGCACTAAAAAGTATAAAATAATTTCCATTTCATTTATATCTGTATTCCACAGCTATTAATACAATCTACTTAATCATTAGATAGGATACTAAATATATTTCAAAGTTTTCGGAGGCGGCGCAAAATTAAAAATACCCGAACAAACGGTGCTGCCAATAACGATTTGATTGTGGTATGGCAAACTTGGTAATTAATAAGTCGTAAGAGAAAAGTTATAGGTCCGGTTGAAAACATTTGTAATTGTAACGATTGTATGAGAAATTGTCAGCACTCCTGATGGACATGCACTATATTGCAGTTTACAAGAGACCATACTTAACTCGCGCCGCTCACTAGGTCTAGAGAGATTTTTAATGACGTGTGTTATTCCCCTCTCCAGCTTGCTTCTTATTATACTTTGCGATCATATAAATGGTGGGCAGAAATATATGACGTACGGACAAAAACGGACAATACCTAATTTAATAAAGTTATATTATAAAGTAAAAATTTTGAATTCTCCTTTTTATTTAAAATCCGCAATCACTTAGTTGCCAACCGAATATAAGCGATGTGTTAAAAAACTCGCACCGCTACCGATTAATGTAACCACAGACAATTCCGCTTAGTTAATAAGTAATCTAAAAGTATTCAAATTCATAAATACCCCAAGTTAAACTTAATAAATCATTAGAATTGTAAGCACTAGAAATAACAACATGTATTCTTTGATTCTCATTTGAAGTAAGCGTTAATTCATAATAATGTTTCGCATGTTTCTTCGTATTTCTCTTGTTGTGCACATAGCGTGAATTATTGTAACTAGTTTATTAATCATTATTTGTTAAATATCATCATTTTATTTTTGTATTTACTCACATATATTAAATGTTGAACGCAAGATGTTCAAGGCGGGCGGCATGTTACGGCGTAACGGCTACACTGGTTAGGCCAATCATGTATTAAGTTTTTTTTTTCTGTAACTTTTTTTCTGTAACCGACAAGATCGTCTTAGGTGAAATGTGATCCAGACGTAATTTAATCCTTCAAGCACGTGCGATAAGACCAATTACCGAGCACGCTAGAGAGATCACACCCCCTCCCCAACCGGCCAGCGAGGCAATAAAAGCGCCCGTCCAAAAAATCGGAACAACACTCTGCTCCATTCGAGCGTTGACCGTTGTTCGGTACAGACATGTTTTGTATCCGCTCCGCGCTAGTAGTCACGAGTCTGTTTACTTGTTTTTGCTTCTGTGTTAGTCATCTCCAGTGTTTCTTACGTTTCTTCTACGTTCATCTATTTTGTATTCTTGTATTCTCGTTTAGTTTTACTCTTTCTTCCTTTAATTTTTACGGTCCAGCTCCGCCAATCACGCGTTCTAAGCGTAACCCTAAAAGGGTCGAGTTATTCCGCCGAGCGTCGAGTTCGTTTTCTGGACCGGTGCTCACAGCCGAGAACATCCGGCTTCTTACCAACTCAAATTCAGTTGACACTAATTGTAAAAGTGACATATGTTCTAGTGTAAGTGACTGTTTCGCCGAAAAACTGCGTGATTCCTACATGTCCGGGTCCAAACGACAACTTGATCTTCGCCCAGTGTCTCCAGCATACTTTCAAGGCTCAGTGGAATTTGATTTGGATGCTACATTTGGGGCTATTGATAATCAATCGAACATTAAAAAAGTTTCTCCAAACCGTTCGTCAAGTTTAGTCAACGTTTCCAACGCCCCATCTTCAAACGAAGATAAGATGGATACAGAAGTGATTCCTGGAATTCTGGTTGCTAACCGTTTTTCCTTACTAGCAGGATTCCAGCACGCAGATTCCAACAACGTAAACAATGCGAATCCGGTCGCACGTGCTGCCACTACGGCCGATCCTGCCAAAGCTAGCCGCGCTCAACCGCGTATTATTGACTCCGAAATTCTTACTAAGCGTGTCACCATCAAACCTCTCCCTCTATACATTTCAAATCTTTCTTATAATATTGCAAAATTCAACCGGGAACTTGCCGAGTTATATGGTAACACTTTTAAAATTAAATATCTCGGTAATAAGATTCGTTTGCAATTTGATAAAGTAGATGCATTCAAAAAATTCCAATCCACTCTTCGCGATGGCAATATTCCTTTTTTCACTTTCACTATTAATTCTGAGAAAGCTCTTAGTATGGTGTTTAAGGGTCTGCCTGATACGCCTACTGAGGAAATCATCGAGGAATTGAAATCTAAGAGCCGAGCGGAACAACACTCTGCTCTGAAACGTCTAGCGAGCAGAAATGTAAGATTAAAAGTCCATTATAGTAATAAAGAAGTTAATTTACTAAACCGAAGTTGTCAATACAATTATTGTGAGAATAGGCGTTCCCCTCCTTCACCTTTACTCCCCACTTAAGCGGCCCAGGGTGCTGCGTCGCTGGAAAAACAAAAGGACCTCGACCTTACAGTCGTAGAACGTCCTCCTAGAGAGAGCCTCTTTTATTCTTGTTACCATTTCTTTGTTATTGTACCTTAATACTTATATATATATATATATATTCTTACATATTCACTTGTTCGTACTCGTTTCTTATAATTATAAATATACTTTAAACTATAAAAACTATATAAAAGAAGAGTTTCATTTCGTTGCCGTCCGAAATAATAAAAGAAGAAACGCCTATCCCATCAATTATCCAAATACTCACTGGCGGTTCATGTCAGCCAGTTGAGACTGAACATGCCAGAAGGTTTTCCTTCAAGCAACAAAAGGTATTGCTTAGCATTAAACACTCTTTTTTGGCAAATCCAGGCATATAATTTATTTCGCCCACAGCACGGCCCTCAGCACGGAGGCCCTCCTTTTGTTTGTCGAGTGCTCCGATACAGTGTTCCCAGTTTTCCCAACAGGAATTGGAAGCATACCGTTACAGTTGTTTATTGATTTTTGAACATTCAAAAAGAGCGTAAGTAAGTAAAGTGATTATTTTGGTGTTATTATTTTTTAATATATTTTCATTACTTTCTGAAAATCTTTTACAGAATATTGATTAGATTCCGTTTCTGCATGTAATAATTTACATTCTTTAGATTTTGTGTTTTCACGTTCTGAAGTTTTACATAGTAGTAATAATGAAATTTTTATCGTTTGTTTCCGCAAATGTTCTTCCTGTTGCTTGTTTCATTAATGTAAATTATTGTTTTCTTACAGTCAGCGTGGTTTTACTGTTACTATATTTTGCACGTGGACAGTAATATACAAAAATATCACCGTCACTTTGTAGTTTCGACACCATTAACACCTTTCTTTCAATCTCGTGCTTAACACGTTCACACCGGCGCACAGTTTCGTCGAAATCCTGGCCAAAAGTAAAAAAAAATTTCTTTTATTTTGAAAACTTATGTATTGCATTTCATATAGAAATGATTAAACTATTCTCACTAACAGCAGTTTTTTTTTACAATCCTTTTCGAGATATGCGATATCAATGTTGCTAATTGCATGACATACAGCATTTGAAGTAATATTGGAAGCAACTGTTTAATTAATACCGTACTGTAATCTTTTTCTTTCAGTGTTGGTAGCCTTCTAACGTGTTCTAAATTAATATATATTCTGGTTTCATTACTTTATTTTACCTGTTACAACCGTGGTAGAAGAGACTACAAGACCTATATATTTTTTCTCTTCTTCTAAGGAAGTAGTTATGTATCAAGTGAGATCAAGCGGTAATTTTTGTTTTTAAATAAACTTTGAAGATTCCTTAATAAAGTCTCATCGTTTTTTCTTGCGATAATTTGCGATATTTTGAGTTACTGTTATTTCTCTGCCGTCCGTACCGTTCATGAAGTGGTACATTCATAGCATAGGGTCGGAACGGAATGTCGTGCTTTGCCTATTTAGTATACCTCATTCTATATCTGTATTTATAAAAAGCTCAAGCTATTTATGAAAAGTTTCTTCCTTCTTCTTCCATCGAAAATTTTAGTAACAGCGCAAAAATTATACACACCCCCATAAGACTTTTTATGTTAATACACCGCTCTTACAAAATATAGAGGAAAGTAGCCAAATATGGAATACCATTCTGTTTTTTGAATGTTAACAATAAAAGACAAAACAAATAAGTGTGGTAGAATAACAGATATACAGGGTGAGGCACCTAAGACCGGCCACTCAGCTGCTATTGGTGATAGGAAAAAATGCATCAGACGGAACTTGCTTGGTTTCGAGGGGGTCATAATCTCATGTTAGTAACTTTTTTTGTAGGCGGACACGTAGAGGACATATGAAGGTCAACTTCATTTTCTTAAATGGGATTCACATTTGACCTTTAACGACCAGGAATGACCTTGACCCATAGGTCATTGTACGCGTCTTGAAACGCTCTATTAGATAATACGTAAAACAACATACCATCCCATTTAAGAAAATGAAGTTGACCTTCATATGTACTTTACGCGGCCACCTACACAAAAACTAATAACATCAGATTATGGGCCCCTCGAAACCCAGCAAATTCCGTCTGATGCATTTTTTTCTATCACCAATAGCAGCTGAGTTATTCAGGTGGCCGGTCTTAGGTGCCTCACCCTGTATACGAAAAATACATGAAACGTTGAATACATGTACTGTTAGAATTGTATGGGAATTCTGGACGCGTGAATTATAAAATGCAGAGTATATATTCGTTTACGTATCTATATTTGAACTCTTTAATTACAAAAGTATAAGTCGCATCACGTCGCGTCAAGACTCGTCATGGAAGTGCAGTCGTGCAGCGCGTAGTGCGGACCTCGCTAGTCGCCTAGGTGGGGGAAACACAGTGGAGAGGGAAAGAGCGAGGAACACTTATTCCATGATGTACACTGAGTTGCATTGAACTTGTCGCAATGAAGTTGGCCACGCATTCACTCACCGACGCGGCGTGAATGCGTTAGTGAATTTGTAGTGTACATACCTTGAAAAGTTTTCTAATAATAGCAAACAGAAATACGATCATCACGTCCCTAGCATTCATTTTGTTACGGTTAACTCCGCCGGAGTGCCGACTCAGTCGGGGAGTCCGGGGTTCTCAAAAGAATAAGACGGTGTGATAGCGGAATAACGTAGTGTATTTTATGTACAGTGGGTGCTTAAGACTACGTCCCTGCGGTTCCGACAGTCTAGGTTCCTTAATGCTATGTGCGCAGTACTTAGCCTACGGTACGGTCACAATACGGTCGCGGTACGGTCGGGCGATGTTCGCGTAGGGCGGCGAAGTGGTCACAAAGCGGGTGGTATACGGTCGCGGTTCGGTCGCGCCACGGTCGCGATGCGGTTGGATTACGGTTGCGATACGGTCGCGGCACGGTCGCGGCCCAGCGTGATACGGCGGCCGTATTAGGAAGAAATTCGGGATGTGGGATCAAATGCCTCTGGGGCGGACGACCGCGGTAGGCACCTCGTCCGTCGAACGCTGTCGGAGGAAATAGTAGGAGCCAAAAACGCAGTTGATCGTATCTCTTTATCGCTTGTCGGGTAGACTCGCTTCCGAGAACAGATCTGCCTTTCCCTGGCTCGTATGCTCGCGAGTTACACGGTTCTCGCGGTCGCCACCTGGCGGTGGTGTTATCGGCCCGTGAGCTGGCGGTGACGTGGTTGTGGGTCCGCGGGGGCCCGCCATTTCGCGTTCTGTATTTACATTACACTCCCTTCTTCCTTCCTAGGACGCGAAGTTCCCGCGGCGGCGGTCCGGGGGGGGGGGGGGGGGCGGCGACGGTGCGGTTGCTTACTTACTATGCGCTTATCCTATACTACTATCTAAACTTAGCCTATGATGTGATATATAAACTTACTTCTAGATACTATAATACAAACTTAGCCTAAACCGAAATACTATAATACAAACTTAGCCTAAACTTAGATCTACGGTGCGTCGTCCGGCACTGGTGGCGAAGGGTCCGCTAGCCTGGGTTGCGGTGGTGCCTCAGTTGTCGGTCCGGCTGGATTGCGGACCCAGATGCGGACATGGTCCGCCCGCAGTCGCAGGACTGCTAGTGTCGTCCCGTCCTTCATCTTGATCAGGACGGACCTCCTACTGGATAGGCTGCTGAGCCTTAGGACAGCCTCATCGGCTTTTCCCGGCGTGAGGGCATACGGGGCCCTGTGCCCTGTGAGGTCTCGTGGTGGTAGTCAACCGTCAGGGTGGCGGCGGTTCGGGAGGTGGGCCTGGTTGTGGTCAACCCTGCCGTGGCGGTCCTGTCCTGGGTTGCCCGGACCATGCCGGGTCTGCCGGTCCTCAGCCTGGTGACGGCTCGGCGCCGTGGAGTACCGCGGAGGCCTGATATTGGCAGCGGTGACGTTCACGTTTGCGGATCTGGTGGTGCTGGTCTGGTTTTCAGCGTTGCCGGTGCCGCCGGTGTTGATGCCGTGGGCGGCGGTGCGGCTGTGGCCGGTGTTGGTTGCCGGTGCCTGGAGTCCTTCTTTCTGGCCGGTTGCGTTGGTCGAGCCCGGGCAGTTGCGTATGCCACCTTTGCTCGGCGTGGCGGCGGCTGACTGGTCGCCGGTCGTTTGGTTGCTGGCGGGGTGGCGGCTGCACTCGTGGCGGTGGCCCCACGATGCGTATGGGCCACGTGCCGGTCTCCACCCATCTTATTCTGGGTCGGGCCTCAGGTGGTCGCGGGTCGCGACGGTCTAGCAGTATTGCCTCTGCCTTCAGTATCACTTGTAGGTTTCGTGGCATTTCGCTGATTGCATGCTTATCCTTGGCCGGGTGAGATTTATATTCTATCGCGAGGCCGTTTGTCTCGCGGGATGGCGACTTGCGTCGTCGCCCTCTGGCGGTGGAGCCTCCGCTGGTGCCTCGCGGTTCGCGACTCACGGTCGCGTTTTCGTCGGTGGTGGAACAGGGCTTTAAGTCCTGTACGTGCGCTGTGCGCGTCTTCCCCCTACCCTCGCGCAAACGTACCACCGTTGGGCCGAGGTGCTCAATGACTTTGTAAGGGCCGGCAAACTTTGGGGCTAGCTTTGCGTTGAAGCAATCCGCCGCGGAGGACAGCGGGTGTTCTCTCCGCATTACTAGGTCACCGATCTTTGGGGCCCAGAGCCGTCTGTGCAGGTCGTAGTGTTTCTTGCTGGCCTGGTGGGCTTGGGTAAGCGCCCATTGCGCCAGCGCAATTGCGTCTTGGAGCCTGGCTAGGGCTTCCTTGCGGTCTTCCTCGGTGCTCAGGGGGTGGTGGTTGTGTCCTGGTACAGTTAGTTCCCGGCCGTAGTTAAGATAGGCGGGTGTTTGTTCCGTGGCCTCGTGTTTGACCGTGTTGTAGGCAAAGGCCAGCTCTGGCAGCCATTCATCTCAGTCACGGTGGTTGGTTTTCGTCGCCTGGGCATTCATGGTTTTTAGCACCCGATTCGTTCGTTCGACTGGGTTGCACTGAGATGTGTATGGCGGTGTTTTATGGTGTTCCCCTCCATACTTGGCGGGGAGGGCTGTGAACTCGCGGCTCTCGAATTGGCGTCCATTGTCGGTGATGATTTGTTTGGGTCGACCGAACCTCATGGCGATCCTTTCTCGGAATGCTCGGGTGATGGCCGGAGCGATGGCCTGACGGAGTGGTTGTAATTCGACCCACTTGGTAAATTTATCTTGCATTACCAAGAGTGTAGTGTGGCCCCTTTTTGATCTCGGGAGGGGCCCCACGAGGTCGGCGGTGACCACTTCCCACGGTCCGTTTGCCGGTATGGAGTGCATGTTTCCGGTTGGTACTAGTTGTAGCACTTTGTGCGGAAGGCAGCTCGGGCAGCTCCGTACGTGGCGGGCGGCATCCCGGAACATCCCTGGCCAGTAGTATCGTTGGGCAGCCGGGCATTGGTTTTCCGTATGCCCAGGTGCCCGGCGGTTGGGGTGTCGTGGTTTTCGGCCAGTATCTCCGGTCTTCTGGCTTTCGGGATGCACTCCTTCCATTCTAGGTCGGGGTGGAGGCCGATGGCGTCAGGGAGGTGTCGGTACATTTGCCCTCCCTAGAGACGGTACTCGGTGCGTTTGGTCGGTGTGTCTTGGACCGCCTGTCGGGTCCGCTCGTACCATGAGTCACGGCTGTTGTGGTCTACGGCGTCTGCTTCTCCGGTGTGTCCGTCCGGTTGGCGGGACAGGGCATCGGCGACGAGGTTGGTTTTGTCCCGTCGGTACTAGATGTCGTAGTCGTAATGTTGGAGTTCCAGACTCCATCGGGCCAGTCGACCTGAAGTGTTGTCGATGGCTTGCAGCCATTTCAGGGCCTGGTGGTCGGTGAGAACGGTGAATCGATAGCCCGCCAGGTATGGCCGTATCTTCCGGATGCCTCGGACCACGGCGAGGCATTCCCGCTTGGTGACGGAATAGTTGCGCTCGGCTTTGTTGAGCGTCCGGCTCGAGTAGGCGATAACCCGTTCCTCTCCGGTGCGGTTTTGGGTTCGAACGGCTCCCAGGCCGTGGTTGCTGGTGTCGGTTTGGAGTGTGAACGGCTGCTCGAAGTCTGGACAGGTCAGTACTGGTGCGGTGGCGAGCTGGTGCCGCAAGGCCCGGAAGGCGCTGTCCTCGGTGGTGGTCCATGCCCATCGTTGCCGCTTCTGGAAAAGCCGGTTGAGCGGTACCGCTAGATCGGCGAAGTGGAGAATGAATCTTCTGTACCATGACACTATCCCCAGGAACCGGCGGAGCTCTTTTAGGTTGGTGGGTGCTGGTATTTCTCGGATTGCCTGTACCTTCCCGGGATCTGTGTGTATCCCCTGGCTGGTGATGGAGTGTCCCAGGTAGGTGAGCTCCGTTCTCCCGAAGCTGCATTTCTCGGGGTTTGGGCGTAGGCCTGCCGCACGGAGTCGGCGGAAAACCTCCCTGAGGTTGGCCAGGTCTTCCTCGAAGGTTCTACCGCGGATGATAATGTCGTCGAGGTATGCGAATGCCCATGGGGCTAGGCGGGGCCCAATGACTTCGTCGAGCAGTCGTTGGAACGTGGCGGGTGCGGAGTGCAGCCCGAATGGCATTGTTGTGAACTGGAAAAGGCCCCGGCCTGGAACAGTGAAGGCGGTGAGTGGGCGACTTTCGGGGTGGAGGGGAACCTGCCAGTATCCCTCCGCGAGGTATCGACCTCGACAAGGTTGTTATTACCTTGGCCTCCCGTAGCTTTTCGAGCGTTGCCTGAACCTGGGGGAAGGGATAGGCGTCTTTCTCGGTGCGCTTGTTGACCTGCCGGAAGTCGATGCAGAAGAGGTACTTCCCGTTTTTCTGTCAGACCAAGACAACAGGGGAGCTCCACGGCCTTCGTGACGGTTCGATGATCCCGGCGGCCAGCATGCGGTCAACTTCGCTATCGATGATGGCCTGCATGGCCGGGTTCCGGGGCGTGTAGCGGTGTTTGACTGGTTCGGCCCCCGGTTTGAGCCTGAGTCGGTGCTGGGTCCATGTGGTTGTCGGCGGTAGTTGACGGAACCTGGATAGTTCCTCGTCCAGGAGGCGCTATAATTCCTTCTGTTGTTCCGGTGTAAGGGGGGCTGGTCCGGCCATTTCGAGGGCCTCGTGGCCGTGGCCACACTGCCACTGCTGTGCCCCGATTTGGATGGTCGTTCCAAGGCGGCCCGGTACGTCGATGCCCAGGAGCATTACGTGGCTCGTTGTGGAGAGCACAGCATACTGGTGGTGGAGCCCCTGGCCGTTGATGTTGGCCGTCAGGCTGATGACCCCTACGGTGGCAGTCTGGCTTCCGTCGGCGACGCGTACGGCCTGTGGTTCCTGGTTCCAGGGATCGCCGTGCCAGCGGCAATACTCGGCGAGATCACCCCGAATGTAGGAGCGGGTGGCCCCGGTATCCAGAAGGGCCCGTCCCAGATATCCGTGGACATCGATGTTGATGTAGATACGTCGGTCCCCTTCTATTGGTTGGCTGGAGACGTCTGTGGTGGGGCTGGTCGGGCGACGCCTCGTGGATCGGCCAGCGTGCCGTTTCCCGTCCGGGGGTGACAGGAGCAGTCTCGGGTTAGGCGGCCCTCGGTTCCGCAATGACTGCAGAATAAGCGGCTGAGCCGGCGGCATTCTTGGCGCGAATGGCCCCGTTGTCCGCACCTCCAACAGCAGGTCTCTCGGTTGTATCCTGGCCCGATTTCGGCAGCCTAGCTTCGGGGCGGATCGGCTCTGCGCGACGGCGGGGCGGGCTGGCATTCCCGCTCCAGGTCCTCATACTCCGTGATCTGGCGGAGTAGGTCCGTGTGCGTGCTAATGGTGGAGCGGCGGATATAGCGCCGGTACTCCGGGCTGAGGTTGCAGTAGCTCCGGCTGAGCCGTTCCTCGTCGGTGAAGCCCCCATGGCGGCGTAGCAGGGTCTCTATGGCCGTTAGGTAGTCTCGGCTGGACCCGCCGGACTGCTGTCGTCGTTGCAGGATCTGGTCCAGCAGTTCCTCGGGCTGCTGGTGCGGCAGGTATGCCTGGCAGAAGACGTCTAGAACCTCCTCCCAGGAGGTCCAGCCGTTACGGTGGTTGTGGTACCACGTCAGGGCCGGTCCCCGGAGTAACCCTGGGAGATACCGCAGGATGTTGCCATCGGATAGTCCGTAGGTGGTTCGTAGATCCTGCAAACGGTCAAGGAAATCGTCTGCCCCCTTGCCACCGTCGTAGAAAATTCCGTTCTTGCGGAGTTGGTCTAGGTACGTGAGATCAGCGGGTGGTGGGGTCTGGATGGGTCTGGTCTCGGGGCCTCCGGTGGTGGCTGGCTGTCCCTCCTTCTGCTGGGTGTGCATCGTGCGGTGGTGGCTGACGGTCCAGGCTCGTAACTCGTCGATGGTTCCGGTGGAGTCTAGGTGTTGTTCGGTTGCGATGTGGATCAGTTCGGCTTTCTTCAGGCCGTCGATCCACCCTACTCGGTGCATACGTTACTCCGCTAATTCACCAGGTCCCTGTTCGGGCGCCAATATTACAGGTAACTCCGCCGGAGTGCCGACTCTGTCGGGGAGTCCGGGGTTCTCAAAAGAATAAGGCGGTGTGATAGCGGAATAACGTAGTGTATTTTATGTACAGTGGGTGCTTAAGGCCACGTCCCTGCGGTTACGACAGTCTAGGTTCCTTAATGCTATGTGCGGTACTTAGCCTACGGTATGGTCGCAATATGGTCGCGGTACGGTCGGGCGATGTTCGCGTAGGGCGGCGTGGCGGGCGGTATACGGTCGCGGTGCGGTCGCGCCACGGTCGCGATGCGGTTCGGTTACGGTTGCGATACGGTCGCGGCAAGGTCGCAGCCCGGCGTGATACGGCGGCGATATTAGGAAGAAATTCGGGATGCGGGATCAGATACCTCTGGGGCGGACGACCGCTGTACGCACCTCGTCCTACCCTGGCAATTGGAGACCGTTGACCCGGTGGACGTTCGAATAGCGAGTGTGTCCGGTCCGGCGCGGCGATCGGGAGGCCGCTCGGGATAATCCCGGCAGTGGCCTGCGGAAACAGCGGAGCTATCAGCGGACGACTGCGATACGCACCTCGTCCGTCGAACGCTGTCGGACGAAATAGTAGGAGCCAAAAATGCAGTTGATCGTATCTCTTTATCGCTTGTCAGGTAGACTCGCTTCCGAGAACAGATCTGCCTTTCCCTGGCTCGCGAGACCGTTTGCCTCGCAGTTACGCGGTTCTCGCAGTCGCCATCTGGCGGTGGTATTATCGGCCCGCGAGCTGGCGGTATCGTAGTTGCGGGTCCGCGGGGGCCCGTCATTTCGCGTTCTGTATTTACATTAAAATTTAATTGACGAGTCATAACGCGCACGGTTTCAAAATGAGAAATGCAGCAGTTCATTTGTTAGATTCTTAAACATAACACGCTATTCCATATTAGGTATTAAAGCGTTATTCCATATTTGGCTACTTTCTCCAACTTAACCAATGCAAACGTACCAAAGTTATTATAAAAAGGAAGCAGTCATTGAACTGGCAGACATCAGTCAAACTTTGCGATATTTACAACGGTTTTCAACACGATTTCATATGTTACGTCCGGGCTGAATTTTCATCAACCCGACCTTGCATTCCTCATCGGGTGCGCAGCACTTGAAGGTATTCCACGTGAGGGATGCAAGGAAGGGCCTTATATTTTCTAAATTTTCCGTTTTTCATTCGCGCTCCTCCGAGCTCGTGCTTCTCTGTCGGGTGTGCGTGCACTTGAAGGTATTCCACACGGGAACAAGAGAAAGGAGTTTGAGATTTAAATTGACCTTTTCCTTTTTCTTTTATTTCATTTTCAATAGCTACTATCCAATATACCTAATTTATGTGCCTCGTCGGTGCGACGCACGTGGAAGTATCCCAGGCGAGGAACACAAAGAAGGCTATATTTGGCTCTTTCAAATAATATAAGTTAATCTTCCTTGGGACGATTGCCGTTCGAACTACGTTTGGAAATGTACAGAAATTTGAAGCCGTTAAGGTCAAGGAGAGGTATCATAAACATCCTTCGCCGCGCGGTTAATCAGTGCGACGCACATGGAGGAATCCCAGCTTAACTGCGCTGAATAAAGAAAATGCGATTTTCGCCCTTATTTTACAAGCGGATACCTCTCGTACCTGTAAAGCATGCGTCAGCCGATCCTTCCACGGGAGAATGAGTGCAATAAAGAATGAAAGTGATTTATTTGAGTGATATGAAACGATCTGAATAGGAATGGAAAGCGAGGTTTGCGTGACAATCACTGAGAGTTTGAAAACGTCGACGAACGTTTAGGAACGTTCGAGACAACGGTCGACGGGGATCATAAACGCGTATTGTCACGATTAGGCAACAAAAACTGCCAAGCATCTACAAGCAATGTTATGGAACAAATTCCTAGAATATGTTAACGTATATATATATATATTATTCGATATGCGTGAACTTACGAAAATGCGAATAGAATGCTCCCGAAATTAATTGAAAATAAAACATCAATCTCCTTGTCACGAAAGCCGGAAAATGCGTGTAATGAAACAAACATCGATTATAAAATACGTCGAATGAATTAAAAAGCCCTAATACTATTAACTACATGAATATTATAACAAATAACATAAATAAACGTTAATCGACACCAGAGTTTCGTTCCTAAAAGCTTCATTAATTGATTGAGAAACGAATAAAATCAAATAGAAGTTATTCCGAAGATTCTAGAAGGTATAGAAATTGCGATGCACGAAATTCACGAAGCGCTGTAGGGGTAAAAAGAGAAAGATAGTCAACCATAGACAGAGTCAGAAAGAAGGTCAAGGAGGGATGAGAACTCGGGAAACGCGCCTAGTTAAACCCAATGCGTGCGGGCTTTCCCCTTCGACATGTGCCCTGATTTGCCAAATGATGTCTCACTTTAGGCCCATGATCGCGGGTCGAACCCTGAGATACGATCGCTTGACTGAAGCAAATCACTCTTCGTCGAAAAATCGAGAGGTATGTAACGGGGAGCCCGTGTTCGCGTCGAGAAATAGTTTACGCGTGAAAATTGTAGTGATTAGCTGACCGGTAAAGTCCTTGTAAAAGGCAGAGTGCCGGGAGAGTGCGATTCTCGTTTTCCGCGTAAAGGACTCATACGAATACGTAAAATCTTTTCACACTATTCAATTATCTATCTTTTCTCTTTCATTTTAAATCGTCCGATAATAATTAATATTCTTTTTCCGCGTCGCGTTGTATCTCGTATATTATCAATCGTATTTCGTATCCGTAACGCCGTAAATAACTAAGGCTCAAACGCGAACGCGTAGTGCGTGTGCATTTAGTTCTCATCTTCTCTTCGATTTTCCAGATTCTAGACCACCACCACAGCTTCTTATATACGAAATCAATTGAAATTATATATATATATATTGTGAGAATAGGCGTTCCCCTCCAACACCTTTTCTATCCCCCACCAAAGCGGCCCAGGGGACTGCGTCGCTAGAAAAAAGCCTCGCTAGCGACACTAGAAAAACGTCTACCAAAGAGACAGCCTCCGTCGTACATATATTCTTATTTTCCATTATTGTATTTTTTTACCACTTGTATATCTAATTATTATTTCGTATTAGTTGTGTAAATATATCAACACGTAAAACACCACACATAGAGTTTTCTTTCGTTGCCGTCCGGAATACCGAAATACATCACCGGTTATAATGATGACACTCTTCTCCAGTAAGTTGGGCAGTAATTTTTCTGTTATCCATTTTTCAAAATTGGCAGTGTTCATTTGGCCATGGTAATCGCCAGTGGTGCTACTGGACTTAAAAATTAAGCCTGCATTTGGCACAAATCCATTGTTTCTACCAGCATGGACAATTATGAGCCGGTGGGAAGAACTTGCACTTTTTAAAACTCCCAAAATGTCGTCACTCTGCCAACATTTGGAGAAACTCAACGTATCATCTACCGACGTTTCATCAATATAAACTATGTTTCGTCCTGTCGATCTGTAGTTCTCTCAAATATTTCTCTCTCCAGCTTTTGATGTTCGGTTTTTCTATTAGGACTTTCCTGATGCTACTACTTTTTTTCCATTTGAATCCCATATTTTTTAATAGTCGGTAGAGAGAGTATACTGACCATGGAAAATGAATTTTTTCGCGAATGGCGATCAAGGGCTTAGGACCAGTGGGTATACATTTCTTTTCAACGTAGAAGTCAGTTATTATACCTCTAATGACAGCTCTGTTCTCCTCAGAGCAATACAACTCCGTGGTCTTTTTTCGCTTTTTTCCTGGCGATGGTAAATTTTCCTCCTCGGAAGAACTCTCATTTCGAATCCTGCTGATCGTCCTCATTGATAGTCCTGTATAATCAGCAGCACGAATTTCAGGTTTGTCAATAGGGTGAAGGAGTTCTCCTTTTGTTGCTTCCTCCTCACATTTTGTTATAAGTTTTTTAACCATAGTGCGCGCTTCACTATGGATTATTTGTCCTTTTTTATGACTAGCCATTATTCTAACAAAAGTATTTAAATACTTAACTAAACACTACACTTAAACCGAAAATTGTTATTGTACTTTAACACTAAACTTATCAGTACACTTATAGTATTTTACACTAAATGGTACTAACGGTAACTTATAATAAAAACGGAAATGAAAACAAAAAGCTCAGAAAAACGATCAACGATGTGCACATACAGACTGCTCTGGGAAAACTGTTACTTGGAGCATTGGAAAAATCTTTTTGGAGCCGTTGTTTATGGTTTCCACTCCTTCGTCGTGCAATAAAGTGCATCGCACGAAGGCATCTGGAGAACATCAGTTGTCATTGCCTATGGGGGTGCGACCCATGGGACCCTTCTGCAGCAGATAGGTCACTTGCGAAAGATAAGTTTGGGACGGCAACGCGACATTCTAATCTCTAACCTTGTGTAACTGGCGTACCCTTGTAATCGTTTTCACGTGAATCTTAACAAGATAACTCTCTTATTTTTAAGACTGTAAATTGTAGAGTTTGGTTCTAGGCTAACATAAACTTCGGATATGATTTCGAACAAAACTGCACATTATTTCAATAGGTAATCTTCTAACATAGGTTTTGAATAAACCACAGATATTCAAGAAAAAAGAATAAATCAGGATAAATTATTTTTAAAAAAGAAAACTATTTGTCTTAATAATAGGTATATTTAAGAAAAAATAACATATGTTTTAATAATATAACATAATAATAATACATTATTACAAATACATTAATAATTTGAAAAAAATTGCAGTCTGGGAACATGTACATATATAGAAAATATAATTTCCTCCGCGAATATGGAAATTTTACGCCTATGCAATCTGGTCGCTCACTTCTCAAGTTACGGGCTCCTGGAGGGGATTAGGTGGAGCGAACGTACAGTCCCCTTGCCCCTCTGTCGGTTCAGTTTGTTGGTGCTCGGCAACTTAGCTGCAACGCTCAGTACACGTGCGATTACAGCGAACAGTCAGCCATTATTATACTTTTACTTTTATCATTCCATTTTGTTCAAATATATCTACGTTCAGTTAATTTCATCATTATCAATTACGAGTTTTCATTACGCTTATCCCGCCGACATAACAATATCTTTTCTATTTCCATGAATCACGGAGCTCAGACAAATGGTTTGAGTTTAGACTCTACATAAAAATTAGTGCCTCCTGTGAGGAGTGAGTCGCTCGCCAGCAGCGCATCGCTACAACAAAGGGGTGCAGTCCAGCAAGCCTTAGCCCAACATACCTAGGACCTATTGTCATCAAAAGGACGTCGTTTCCGTCAGGGGTGCCTCTAGTCTAGTTGTCGCCCGCAGCCTACATATCTTATTGGAAAACAGATAAGATATTCATTTTTCAACCTCTTTTTATTTGCGTCTGAAATCTCTGTGAGCTTGCCATCGAATCATTTCGAATCTAATCTTAACGGCTCAGTCCGCATTCTCGCACGAAATTTATCTTGTTTACTTTAGAACACGTAAGCTAAGGAGAGCGTGAGTGAGGGAGATATAAAACAAGAACGGTGTTCATCTAATATCGTTGTATTATTTTCGGTTTCGTTTCTTTGCGTATTATATTGCATCAACGCACTTCGCATCGCGTGTTGATAGTTTTTTAATCTATCAAAATGTCGAATCGCATCGCTTTTATCGCGCAGAAGCGCACAGCAATTAAACGGCAAATAACGGCTTTGCGTACTGCCGTCGAACAAAATGAGATCGACAACACGCATGATAAAGCGCAAATTGGGTGCGTCACAGAACTTTTTAATGCGTACGAAGAACTCAATGACGAACTTGAGTTGCTAGATGAGACGATCGAAGGCCTAGAACAGATGGCGGAAATACGCGATAACTTCTACAATGTCGTGTAAAGAGTCGAGAACATGTCGAGCGCAGGCGGGTCCCGGGACGTCGACGTGGTCGTAAATAACCCTCTTAGCAGTTCGACTTTCGTTGAAAAGCAACGGCAACTTAAACTACCCATAGCAGAGTTGCTTAAATTCGACGGGGACCATGACAAATGGTTATCATTCAGAAATACTTTCCTTTCTATGATCAACGCTCACACTGAAATTAGCGACTTGAGTAAATTTTTATATTTAAAAAATTCTCTTACTGGCACGGCTTTGAATAAACACGCGCGTTTTGACGCCAGCGCCGAAAATTACAAAAACGCTTGGAAACCCCTGGTCGATTCATACGAGAAGAGACGCATTCTATTGGCAAAACATTATGAGGCCATCCTTAACATTCCTCGGTTAACTGCCGCGACTCCGGAAGGATTATCAAAAATCGCTGACGATGCCTGTCAGCATTTGAATATGCTAGAGACATTACAGGTGAAGTCGGATGAGGGAATAATCGTACAGATTCTAGAGGGGAAGCTTCCTTGTGACGTGCGTCGAAAGTGGGAAGAGTCTCTTAGCCTCGATATTTTTCCCAGTTTAGATAAAGTTTGTAAATTTATCAACGAGACCGCGTTCAGTCTCTGTACATTAGACAACGATACCGCGCGTGAAAGAGAAGGATCGCGTGAGAAGCGTCGCGTCGGTCGGGAAATGCAATCGTCCAAGGCACGGAAGTCTGATTCGGGCGTAAAAACATTTGTTACGTCCACTTCTTACGCTTGTTCCCATTGTCGCGGAAAACATATCATCTATAGGTGTCCGGGATTTGAAGGGTTAAATCACAAACAGCGATGGGATGTAGTGAAGGCGAAAAAACTTTGTCGTAATTGTCTGCGTGCGCATCCGGGCACATGTAATTCTATGCGTTGTAGGCGTTGCAATCAGTTCCATCATACGCTTTTGCATTCAAATGCTCCGAATTCGACGACACCGTACGCGCCGGATACACCTAATAAAATTTCCGACGCGAGCTGATTAAAATACTAACGTATGTTTTGGTATCATAATGACGAAATCAGGGTATGGGAACTCAATAGATGTGTGAAAGCGCGAGGTTTCCACGAGGTTCTCGGATATTAAAGCGCGATCTGTATGTGGACAATCTTCTGACCGGTGCTAATTCTCTCGAAGAAATCTTGTTAATTCGAGATGAAATAATTGAACTTTTAAGGCTGAGTGGTTTTAACATGCGCCAGTGGGCCTCTAACCACCATCGCGCGCTCGACAATATAACTGAGATGATTTTGGATCTGGATCACGCAGTCGAAGAAAATCCGATTTTAAAAACGCTGGGAGTTATATGGAATTCTCAGTTGGACCAATTTATTTACACCGTAAATTCAATCGATTTATCCGCTAAAATTACCAAGCGAAATATCTTGGCTAACATCTCAAAATTTTTGATCCATTAGGCTTGCTCGGTCCTATTATCTTGTTCGCTAAGCTCATTATGCAGGATTGTTGGAAGATCAAGGTCGATTGGGACGAAACTGTGCCTCAAGAATTGCATTTTAGATGGAGTCAGTACGCCAAACAACTTAATTTTATTCGTGATTTGAACGTTGATCGTCGATTCTTAAATGAAGATTCGACTCGCATCGAAATACATGGTTTCTGCGACGCAAGTAATCATGGTTACGGTGCGTGCCTATATATTCGAACTAATTAGGCAAACGAAAATCTTGCTATACCTCGACGATATTTTAATCGCGAAGGAAGACATTGACGAACACCTAAAGATCTTATACGAAGTATTTTATATAGCCCGAGAACACCAATTAAATTTTCGATTTGATAAGTGTTCCTATTCGTATACCGGAATTAATTATTTAGGTTATTTTATAGATGTTGAAGGCATTCGACCTAGCGGTGAACACATTAATGCGATCGTCAATAATGCGATGCCTCGCACCGTGCGACAGATGCATCAATTCGTTCGTTTGACGAGCTATTTTCGTAGGTTTATTCCTAACTTTTCTCGAATTGCTAAGCCTCTATATGACGTAATTAAGACGAATAATTTCAAAGTCGGTGAAGACGAATATAGAGCATTTAATTATTTGAAAAACTGTTTGGTTGCTCAACCTATTTTAGTTATCTATTCATCGAAGCTACCTACCGACTGACATGAGTTGCACTGTGATACAAGCGCAAGTGGATTCGGGGCCATTCTACTGCAAAAACAGGACGATGGTAAGCTGCAACCGATTGCTTATTTCAGTCGTCGAACAACCCCCGCGGAATCCAAGTACCACAGTTTTGAATTGGAATGCCTCGCGGCGGTATATGCGATTAAGCGATTCCACGTTTATTTGTCCAGGATACGTTTTAAAATCTTAACTGAGTGCGATAGCTTTCGATTGACGCTTGCCAAGCAGACTGTGAATCCTCGAATCTCGCGTTGGGCCATGTTTTTACAGATGTACGATTTTGAAATTGAACATCGTGCTGGCAATCGAATACAGCACGTCGATGCCTTAAGCAAGTGCCATAGGGTGTTAATATTGGAGGGTAATACTTTCGATCAAGTCCTCGCGCTGAAACAAAATCAAGACGCGGAGATCTGTGCAATTCGAGAGTGGTTAACGAAAGGTAAGGATAAATCATTTGAGTTACGCGATGGTTTAGTTTACGAGAAGGTAAAAAATGAAAAGCTGTTATTCTATGTTCCTCAAGAAATAGAAAATAATGTTATTCGGACCGGTCACGATGACCTAGGGCACATAGGAGTTGATAAAGTGCTTGAAAATTTGACGCGCGTGTATTGGTTTCCCAAAATGCGAGATAAGATTAAAACTCATATTCGAAATTGTTTAAAGTGCGTTGAGTTCTCGTCGTTGTGGGGGAAACAAGAAGGGTACCTCTACAGTATTCCGAAAGGCGCGTTACCGTTCGACACGGTTCACTTGGACCATTATGGTCCATTAAGGGGGTGTCCTGCTTTACAAGGTCCAAAAAATCGATTTTTTTTTTTTTGCCTAAGTCGATAGATAAACTATCCAAGAATGTATTCACAAAGTTACAGCGGCCAATTCGAAGTATTTTTAGAGATATAGCTCCGAACACAGGTAAGCGGCATTGTCGCGCTCGACCGCGAGCGAAAGACCGCCGACGCGCTAGAATCGGGACAAGACATTGAAATGCGACTTCACTTTTCGTTGATCTTCAGATCAGTTTGCTTCGTCCGGTGTAAAGTCATAGGTACACTCAGTCCCATCGAAGTTGTCGCAATGAAGTTGGCGCGCTAACGCCGCCGCGGCGGCGTTAGCGCGCCAACTTCACTGCGACAACTTCGATGGGACTGAGTGTACACACAAATACTTATAAAACAGTCCAGCATCATGGAAAGTTATCCAAAAGGTAAAAAATCGACTTCCGATCGGGCTGCGAAGCCGCATAAACGTAAATTCCACGGTAATCGGTTCTCACCTGATAAAGGCGATGAAGTATTGGATATGGGTAGTACCAGTGCGAAAAAATTGTCGACTGCGAGCAGCGAAGATATAATTGTGAATCCACTTCATTGTTACCGAATAGTTGAATTTCTTACAGTTTTTGGTGCGATTGCTGATATTTTAATATGCAGATCGTGTAAACAAAGCGTGAAATTTGAAGAAAGTGGACATCGAGGATTAGGTTTTAAAATTATCGTGTCGTGTAAGTGCGGTCGTAGAGAGATCAATTCAGGGCCGCTAATAAACACCGGATACGAAATAAACAGACGGATCGTGTTCGTTATGAGGCTCTTTGGTGTTGGTCGAGAAGGCGTGAATGTATTTTGTGGCCTTATGGACCTGTGCCAAGGGTTGGCGAAATCAACGTACGACAAGATAGTGCAGCACTGTCACTGGGCGTCGGGATCGATGTTTGAAACAATGAGCAATAAAGCTGTCAAAGAAGAGCGGGAGAAAAATATTGAAAAAGGAAGAAGTGAAACACATTTGAAAGTGTCCGGCGATGGATCGTGGAAAAAGCGCGGTTTTACTTCACTCTACGGTGTAACAACACTCATCGGGTATTACAGTGGCAAAGTACTCGACCTTATCGTAAAAAGTGCATACTGCCACGCATGCACCACGAAGAAGAAAGAGTTAGACGACGTCGCATTCGATGAGTGGTGTGCAGAACATAAAGAAACATGCTTCTCAAATCATGAAGGTTCGGCAGGGAAAATGGAGGTGGATTCAATAACTGAAATGTTTTTGAGATCCGACGAAAAATTTGGTGTGAAGTATACGAATTATATTGGCGACGGTGATTCGAAGACTTTTGCGGGTATTTTGAAGGAGAATCCGTACGGCGACAATTTCCCGGTTACGAAAAATGAATGCGTGGGACATGTACAGAAACGGATGGGTACGCGACTCCGAAACATCAGAAAGAAAGAGAAGCTCGGCGGTAAGAACCGGCTAACAGAAGCTTTAATAAAAAAACTAACAATTTATTATGGCTTGGCTATAAGAAGAAATGTGGAGTCTGTTAGAGAAATGAAAAAAGCAATAATTGCAACATTGGATCATTATTGTTCGACAGATGAATCACCGAGACACGAGAATTGTCCATCAGGCGCCGATAGCTGGTGCAAATGGCGCAGAGCTGAAGCCATAAATGAGTTACAATCGTTTAAGCATGGTGTACGTGTAATTGATGAAAAAATAGAAAAACAGATCCGTCCGATATATGAAGATCTCTCAAACGACGAGCTTCTGGAACGATGTTTAGGTGGACACACACAAAACCCGAACGAATCATTCAATGCAACGGTGTGGCGCATGACTCCGAAGCATTTAAATTCAGGCCATCAAATAATTGAAATTGCCGCCTACATGGCTGCAGGTATGTTCAATGAAGGATATACATCAATCCTAATTACAATGCAATTGTTGCATTTGAATATTGGGCAGCAATGCAAAATGTTCGCGGATACAGCTGACGTGCAGCGACTCGCACGACAAGCCATGCGCCAGACACACAGCAGCAAGGAGGCTCGTACAGCTCGTAGAATACAACAAATGCAGCAAAACCAGTTCTTTGAACAGGCGGAAGGATTACTATATGGTGCCGGAATAGCTGATTAACAGATCACTAGTGTAAGTAACCAATAATTAACATTTTCTCCGACCGAAAACTTTAAACCGCGATTTCTCCACTTTTCATTTTTACGATTCTGTAAAATTGGCGGGCGTGATAGCACAAAAACTATGCGACCTGTTGAACTGAACCAAAGCTTATCCTCTTCAGAATTAAATTCTCTTCTGGGTGAACTAAAAAGATTGTTAAAAAATTCTTTTTAAATCATTTTTATAGCACGTTAAAGTCAAATATTTTTTTCAGAAAAAAGACATTTTTCGTATCAAACTAAAAAAAAGTATAAATTCGCGCTTTTCTTCTACTTTTTCTTAGTTCACCCAGAAGAACAATATGTCAGCATTAAATACCATTTGGATTTTTTTATTTCAGACAAGAAATACGACCAGCATCTTTCCCGCCAATTGGAGGCGACAGTCGCAAGGTGCTCCGCGAATCGGCTGATAACTCGGCCATGTTGTACAATTTTACAACATAAAAAATTTTTTGACCACATTAAATATGTATTTAAACACACCTGCAAGTTGATGAAGATCAATTGTTTCCTTCCCTTTCAAAAAAATTAGCGAAGAAATCGATTTTTTGGACCTTGTAAAGCAGGACACCCCCTTAAAAAATAGTAAACCCGGTTATAAATATCTTCTGTCAGTAATTGATGCGTTCACAAAATATGTGCGTTTATTTCCTTGTAAATCAACGAAGTCGGAGGAAGTCATACACCACCTATGCGATTATTTTAGAATGTACAGTCGTCCAAGGCGAGTAATAACCGATCGGGGAACCGCATTTACATCTAACGCGTTTCGAGAGTTTGTTGAAAAGGAATGTGTGGCGCATATATTGATTGCCGTCAGCACCCCGCGTGCGAATGGTCAGGTGGAACGGGTCCAACGCGACTTGACTCCAATGATTGCGAAGTTATCCGCATCCCCCGACCAATGGGATAAGGTGTTAGAAAAGGTAGAATTCGCGTTCAATAACATGGTTTGTCGCTCCACTGGTGAAATTCCGGTTGGACTTTACCAAAAAGTGGGACGCAAATTCGGATGGGTCATATATCATTGGAAAGCCCTTGATGAGAGGAACACCATGGTGTGGGTAGGAGGTCTTAAATGACCTTGACCCGCTAGAGGTCAAAAACTAAGTTGATTTCAAATATATATATTGAGTTTACTCAAAAACTGGGCGGCAAATCCAGATGGGTCATATGTCATTGGAAAGCCCTTGACGAGAGGAACACAGTGGTATGGATGGGAGGTCATAAATTTATTCGCCATAGTAATTATCCGACCTGGTTCACCAGTGAATTGATATCACTGGTAAAGGCTAAGAAAACAGCTCATAAGCAATATAAGGAGCACTTACGGTATTTAGACTATCTACACTTCTGTTCACTCAGGAGTAGGTGTAACTTGCTCACTAGGGAATGCCATCGGAAATATATAGCTAGCGCGGAAGATAACATCCGGATCAACATTAAGGCCTTCTGGTCGTTTGTAAATAGGAATCGCCTGTCTCACTCTGTTCCTACGAATATGAGTTACTGTAACCAGGAATCCAATGATCCCCTCTTTGTCGCTAACCTATTTGCGGACTCATTTGAATCTAATTTTTCCGCTCTTAATCCTGGCCTTGCAGACGTTCCTGTGTCTGGACAAACTGATCTCTGCATTTCCTCTCTGGATATTAGCATTGGTGATGTTTTTTTACAAATCAGTAAGCTTAATGATCACAAAAGCCCTGGGGAAGATGAGCTCCCCAGTTGCATCTTTAAACACTGTAATTTCATTTTGTCCAGACCTCTCTGGATTATCTTCTGCAAATCCCTTGAACTTGGCAAGTTTCCCTCACGATGGAAGAAAAGCATTGTCACACCTGTGTTCAAGGCAGGCGATAAATCTAAGGTAGAAAACTACAGACCTATTTCTTTACTTAACATTGCAGCTAAAATTTTTGAGGCCATAGTTTGTGGTAAACTTTCCAAACTTCTGCACATTTATATCGCACCTGAACAACACGGTTTCATTAGTGGGAGGTCAACTACCTCAAACTTGGCATGTTACATTAGCTTTATATCTCAGGCCTTAAATGCTCACAAGCAGGTAGACGCTGTATACACTGATTTTGCTAAGGCTTTTGACAGAGTTGATCACCATTTACTTGTTGATAAACTTTATTCCTTTGGTATTAATGGTAAGCTTTTACAGTGGCTCTACAGCTATCTAACAGGACGCACACAACAAGTCAAGTACCATGGCCAGTTATCGAAACCTATATTAGCAACTTCTGGCGTCCCACAGGGTTCCCATCTTGGTCCTTTGCTCTTCCTTATTTTTATTGATGACATTAGGCATATCTTTGCTTCTTGTAAGTTCCTACTCTTTGCTGACGACCTTAAACTTTTCCGCACTGTTACCTCTTTCTATGAAGCGCAGCTACTGCAGCAGGACATTGTGTACTTGGAAGATTGGTGTAATCGTAATCTAATGAGTCTCAATGTATCTAAATGTAAAATTGTTAGGTTTCATAGGGGTAATAATCCTATAATTTTTAATTACCAACTGTATAATACTAACCTAACTATCTCTTCTAACACCAGAGACCTCGGAGTGATTATTGATAGTGCATTGTCCTTTGAGTTGCACATCTCTTCAATCACTAACTTAGCATCCAGGATGTTGGGATACCTTAAGCGCACATGTTATCATTTCAAGAATCCCAGAACTTTACTGATGTTATATTATGCACTTGTTCTCCCGCATCTAGACTATGCTAGCATTATCTGGGCTCCTCGGCTAGTTAAACATGCAAAAGCTCTTGAACGCATTCAGCATAGATTCCTACGTTTTCTATCCTTCAAAACTTCCTCTCCTATGGGTCATTTTGATCATGAGTATAGTACTATTATGAACGAATTCAAAGTTCTTACACTCAGTGATAGGCGTATCATAAATGAAATAATTTTTGTGCAAAAGATCCTCACCAATATCATTGATTGTCCATCTCTACTTGATCTTGTACCTTTCCATGTTCCATCTAGAGTTACCAGAACTGCTACTCTTTTTCAAGAAACTATGTATTCTTCTAGATTTGGCCAATTAAATACTGTTAGAAGATCTTGTGCCACTGTAAATCGCTTCAACTCAACGTGCGACATATTTGTTGACTCTATTAATACAACCAAACATAAGCTGCGCAATCAATTATGTCAATTATGTAATACTACCTCAATGTAACACTTCCCGCACACTGATCGTACACCTTGTCTCTTTTTCACTTTTCACTTTTTTCTTACTTTTTTTTTTTTGAGCACTTTAAACGTCTATCTAACCTTACTAAATCTCTTTGACTTCCTATGCCAATCATTCATAAGAATGACGCACTTACGCTTCGACGCACATGTCAGGTCAGGTTTACGGCGCATGTATATTACCGGGAGAGTACTGCTAACTAGGTCATGTTTATGTTTTCGCTTATACATATGTTCATCTCTATGCTTTTCTTAGTCTTCATTTATGTAATTGTCGTATGTCAACTGACACGATTTGATTGTTTTGATTATACTTACTAGCTATAACTATGTACTACAAAGGGCTTTGCCCGTTTATTATTAATAAATAAATAAAATAAATAAATATCAGACCCTGACCCGCTAGAGGTTAAAAACTAAAATTACGTTAATTTTGTTGTGCGAGAGGTTTTCATCCAGATAGACCCGCTCCTGACGCTGGATTATGACAAAAAAGCGAATGTGGCTGTGTATCGTGCAAACCACCGCAGATACAGCGCCGTCACCGCCATATTTAGGTTAGGGTTCCCAGAGTCCACGGACCTACCTGGTCATCCAGGATAGGCGGGGAGATGATACCCCGACGTGGCGCGTCCCCAGGTGGCGGATAGGGGAACGCTCGCCATGCACTTTTCGGAGTGCATGGAGGGTAGGAGCGATAGCTCCCACGGACCAAACACCAAGGGAAGGAAAACCCATCAAAACCTCCCCTGTGACTGGGGGATAGAATACAGACACGGTAACCCCTGCCTGTCGTACAAGGCGACTGAAAGGGGGGGGCGCTCGCTGCCGCTGGAACAGCCTCAATGAGGACCTGGGGCGATGCCGGCGGGGTCCCTGGGCTACGGCCCTTGGACTCTGGAAGGTACTACCATGCCGGCAAGGTCCAGCGCTGAGAGGCGATGAAGGCTGCAGCGGCGTCGTTGAGTTCTCCAGGGGCCGGGCTGTGTGGCAGTCTGGTGCGGGTAGCGAACCCGGAGTGCCCTAGCAATTATACCGTAATCCAGTGGTCACGTTTCGCTGGAACGGGAGGCTTGCCTTAACCGGCCGGCCTGCGAGGATGACAACCTCTTCAAAAATCCCTAGCCCTAAGCTGCGGCACGCGGTGAGGAGGGTGCTCCTGGAATCAGTGCCAGGGGTGGCTGGTGGGTTCACCAGTCACTAGCGACCAACCCCGGGGTACCTGGCGACCCCGCGGGTGTACTTGCCTTACCCAGGTAAGGCGGCTCTGCCTGGGCGGACCTAGGTTCCGACCTACTCGTGGGATGAACATGGAAAATCTAAATTCAAATTCAACGAGGGTGCGGCCGTTGTCTGCGAGATCCTTCTCGAGCAGGGCTTCTTCTGCTGCCTCTGAGAGGGGATTCTGGCGGCGGCCGGCGGACAGCGAGGAGGAGTCGGATGGTTCGGTATTCTCGGTGCCATCCGCGACCCCCAGCACCGAGGCTGCGGCGAGGAGGGGACGCCCCCCTAGATCGGGGGATTACATGGCCCTCGCCGAGGAAGAAAAGGGGTACGAAGACGGCGGCACCCGGAGCGGCTGCCCAACCTGTGGCTTCCTCCTTCGTCGTCGCAAGAATGGAGAGGATCCAGCAGGAACACCGCAGGGACACCAAGACGTGGGCGACAGTGGTGGGCCGCAAGGCCAAGAAGGCGGAGGCGAGGAAGAAAGATGGGGCGACGGCCCCCCCCCCTCCGCCGCCGGCGAAGAAGACGGCGAAGAGGACGACGACCGTGACGACCCATCCCCCGGCCGTACGAAAGGAGGGGACCGCGGAGGGCAAGGCGACAAAGCAGGCCACAAAGAAGTCCCGTCTCGCCCGCCCTCCCAAAACCTCGGCGGTCACCCTAACGGTCGCGCCCGGGGCGAAGACCACCTGCTGTGAGGACATGATTCGGGTCAGGCAGGAGTTCGACCTCGCGGAGATCGGGATCACCTATCCTCGGGGATCACCGAAGGCTTGGGGCCAAGAACACCGCCCCAGGCCCGGACGGCATCCCCGGCCAAAGATAGAGCGCAAGAGTATGCTAAATCCTTCTCTTTCAGTGGTGACGTGCGAGACTTCGGATCTGTGAACACCCTACTCATGGTGCGCAACGTGTTGAACACGTGTTAGTACTGAGTCAAATACTCAAGTGTAAAGAGTTAGTGAGTTGAGCAGGCCTGTACTAGCATAGCTCTGGCTAGACCAGAAACCGAATACGACCTGTAGGCCAGAGTTCACTCGTGTCTGAGGATATCGTACAAGCCACTGGAGTGTAATTTCCAATACTTAGCGTAGTTGGTTATTATACAGAGTGTTGGCTGTATCCATAGATTAAGCCGCGATACTAATACTAATCATATATTTTCCACTGTATTTACCATCTAGGGCGTACTCATTATAATTTCTTATTGTATTTCATATTCTAGCCCGCACACATTGTTATACTAGCGTTATTATTTCATACAAGCATATTCAGTTATCAGACATTCACTTACTTGAATAAACTATTAGTTTAGCACATTAATGTTTGGATTGTACTCCTCAACCGCACACCACACGAACCCATAATCCCAAATACTTAATACGAGTCGCCGTCTAAGGGAACCGCTCTCGGTGGTACAGTGACGTACCTATCTCTGGGACATTACATATCTGTAAATATGCGTTTTTTTAGTATTTGTATTCTGTAGGTCAACCATTATACGTTTAAGATGACGATTATTATTTACTATGTATTTTTAAGTTTCTTAGTGTATGTTTTGTAATATTTAGTTTTATTGACTGACGATTGTCAATGTGATACACGTCTGTATGTGTGATTGGTCGAGGACGATCAAGTTGTCAGGCTGACCGAGCTGTAAGCATAGAAACCGCGACCTGGAATATTCTCGAAGATTCGGGGATATCCCCACCACCGAAATAGGCAATAGACCTATATATGTAACAGTCCGCGGACTAGACGAGCAGATTAGAACGAGACAAGAGATTTAGATAGATTATGTCGTTGAAGACGGCGGTGTAGTTCCGCGACTGGTGTGATACAATTAAGTAAATTATAATACTAAAACGCCCAGTTAACTAAGATTTTTCGGTGAGATCATTTATTTTTTTCCTCGCCTACAATATAATAATAAATATTAATACACATAAACAAAATAATAATAATAATAATAATAATAATATTTTATGTCGTTGTACAGATACAAATATTATAACGTTAAACGAAGAACCATTGGCATTGTTAAATCGTCAATATATTGAATTTAAGTATGACATTAAACAAATTTTTAATAAATTAGAATGTATCGAAAGATTGTTAAATAACGTAGCAGTTACTGGAAGTAATTCTGGAAATGTGGATGGCGAAAAGTCTTTTAGGCCAATTGCCGCTGGCATCTATCACCGAAATAAATAATTTTTATACTATGATATCAGAAAGTTCTGAAAAATTTAACTTACTGGTTTGTATTCCTAAAAATCTATATCAATAAAATCATGGTGCTGCATTTTTACAATAATAACGTCTTTTAATTTTCATCAAATAAATATTGGCATACTTTTCAGGTACAATTACTATATTTAGTGGGCGGAGAAACAAATAAAAAAATAATATACAACATGCTTCTCAAATTAATGACGAACGAAACAGTGACGTTTTTTTCGGGACAGGGAAGAAAAAAAAATTATCTTTTATTAATTTAATATTATATGATGCTGTAACTGGTAAGTACTTATCATTTTTACGTTTGGTTATAATATATCTTTATTTTTGGCGACAGCCCAGTCAAGGATAAAATAATCTATTTAAAAAATGTATAAATACATATTACAATAAAATGTTTTTGTTTATTTAACAAATATGCTGTATGCTTCTAAATTTATGTATAATAGAAGTATTTAGAAAAATATTGTAACGTGGTGTCACGCGTGCCCCCCGTTACAATCGCTGCGCTTCTCCCACCTCACACTCCCATCTCAAGATAACCCCTAACCCTTCCCTCACCTCACCCCTTTTCCCTGCCCACCGGTGTCGGGCCGATGGAGGCGACGGATAACCAACGAGGACTACCCTCAACAGAAGCTTCGAGGCCGGCGACAGACGTTCAACCCTTCCATGAAAAAGGAGCAACGCGGGACTTAAAAAAACCAGACGATTGCGAAAACGCCCACCCGGAGCCATCTGTCGCCGAGCCCGAAGACCTCAGCTCACCCGTCACTGCAGGATATCCGCCAGCCCCATCGACCCCAATCACCGGTAACTGAAAGATCGATAATCGATCTATCCCATTGCCGGAAGAGGCCCCCTTCCTAGACCCATCCCCTCCCCAAAATATCCCGCGACGGGCTCGTCGTCGCTGCGGCTACGACGAGCCATCAATTGAGCCTGAGGCTAGCATTGTGTCGAGAATAGTAGAGATTTTGTAAAGTGTAGGGAGCGTACAAAGAGAGAGAGAGTTATAGCCGCGATCGTACGGTGTTGGAGTGCGAGAGTGAGAGTAAGGCGTTTGGTGAGTCCTTTGAATTACCAAAAATTGTAGATCAGTATTGTGTGAGTTCCGGCAACGGCAACCTTCGCCCGCGTACGTTCGCGTCCGTGTATTGTTCCGATTCTTCAAAGATTTCTACGTTTTGCGAAGCCCCTTGTCCAACCCCTACCATTCCCATCTACAGTAATCCTCCTACGCGTAACGTATACGAACTTCCTGACGGACCTTTCCCTACCCTGAGATCTCTCCCAGCCCTAAACAGTCCTCCCCTGCGTACTCCCCCGCGAAGTTGTACGGACGTAAGTGCCCGAGACCTATCCCCTGTAAGACCCTGCGATACCCCTTTCCTTTCGATTTCGATTGCCACCGCGAATGGCTGGCGCCCAACGTTTGTAACGAGTTGTTGTGGATAATAGAGAATATAAAGTTTGTAACGAAAGTGATAGTATAAAATGAACTCCCGGGCGGGTCACAATATATTTGTATTCTCTTTTTTTATTGATAATGTACTATGCTTCATTAGAAAAAAGGATTTTCATTTGTAGTTAAAACATTATTTTTCTAATAAAATTTTATCTCTTCAAATTAATTATATCATGTTTGATATGATTTGAATCCTTTGTAAGCTTAAAAAGTAATACTCATAACAACAAATTGTTGCGTACGCTTTCGCGGTAGAGGAAGCCGTTGTGTTACGCGAATCCACGACCGGAAGATGCGTCGCGTCCTTACAACCTTTTACAATTGTAAGGAGAATAAATTTGTTAGACACTGATTTATAGATATGTTTAATACTTATAGGTTGTACAAATGTCTTTGGTGTTTATGTATTTAAGAGAACTAATACCTCGGAGGTATGTCAAAGCTGAACTATGAAGCTAAGTCGGAGTGTATGATAGAACGTGTAAGTTGACTTTAAGAATATTGACGATGTGAACAGATCTGATGATCAACGAGAAGTGTTTGAGTCTGGATGTCTCGTTCCAAGTTTTGGATTCTCCCTCTCCTGGGTCCTACGAACGGTCAGCAAGGAGCCGCAGAGAGGTAGTCCAACGAGGGAGGTGTTGACGAAAAGTGGCCAATTAGCAAACGTTTGGAGTTTGACTAATGGTCATAGGCTGACGGTTCAGCAAATCACCTCGCTGGACATTTCCCATGTAAGCTAGCCGAAAACCCAGCAGCTGCGGTGCATGTGGGAGTCTTAAGGTGCGTGTTTGCACGGAACCGGTGATATCTCCCAGGCAAGAGCGACTGTGGGCCCAGATGGTCTTGTTGACCGATGGTACCTGGGACAGAGCACAGAAGACGGTTCGAACCCTGTCGGGGGTTGGTAGAGCTCACAAGACACATGCACGGCAGGGGGTCCGCTTAAGACCCGGAGAGAAAGTTAGAATTTTAGTAACGTGAAAGGCAAGACCTCGTAAAAGATTGTAAACTGCTCGTCTTGAGCATTTGTGGACAATGCGAGTGCCAAATAAACGTTCTGACTTTACTGGCCTTGTACTGTAGAAGGTCTGTTTAATGTTGGACCTTTCGAAGCTTCATGGTGATTGATTTGATACGTGACAAAATACTACTCCGACCAGCTTAGAAAAGGTTTCTAGCAATTAGACAATGTGCTATTGAACATGACTGACCGTGCTTCTAAATTGATGTAGTAAATTCATCGGTTCATGAATTTACCATTGTTACCATTTTTACCAGGTACATAGAAGGTAAAACGGACGATGTCTTAAAAGTATAAGACTGCTATTATGGATCCGCGAGCGGTATGCTATGCCGCGTAACACAAATCTATATGGCTGATTGGGAAAGTACGTTATCCAGTAATCGATAAGTCCCGAGATCATCGAATCCGGTCAACACTAATAGAAATTTCTGAGGTCGAATAATTGTTTAAGAAAGGTTAGTTATGCACAATAAGATACTGTAATGTACAATAAGGCATAAGAGTGGGATCTCAGACAACGCGCGTGCAATTTAAAACGTTTTAATTTTATTTGTTACACCCCGGCGGAAAATTAAAATTTATCCGCCTTACGTCCCTCATCAAGCCTGTTTGTTTATGTTTACATGAGTACGCGAGTATCATTCTATTGCGCGTGATAAGTTTCCTATATTCAAGTTAAACATATAGTGACTCGTTAGTGGTGTACTTCTGATATAAAACCGTCATTTTAGTGCTCGGAAAAGCACTTAAATAATAGTTTGATGGATTCTGACTACAGGAGTCGTCAAAATACTCAAGACTCAACGACTGTTTGAACAATGAATTGCCCAAACCAACAAGTATTTTTCTATGCGTCTGCTGTTCAAGCTACTACGTTTCCAATCAAAGATCAAGCAATTGTTGTCGATGCTATGGAAGGTATCACTACAAAAGAACACGTTACAGCAATAGAATCACTGATTAACCCATCGAATATCAGATTTGTTTCCAGAATCTTTAAAAATAAAGTTTGTATGTGTTTGGCAAGTCAAGAAATAGCAAATAAGCTCACAGAGAATAATGAAACAATCCAAATTGGTAATACGCTCCTAAAAATACGACCATTAATTACAAAATTTAAAAGAATTATTCTATCAAATGTTTGCCCTGTCATTCCTCATCACATTCTGGAACAACAATTAACAAACCTCAATATTAGACTAGGATCATCTATCACCTTCTTGCGAGCAGGGCTATCTGATGTGGGTTTCGCTCATATTATGAGTTTCCGCCGTCAAGTAAATATATGTGCATCCCGACGATGCAAATAAACTTCCTGAGTCCATGAAAATAGTATATGAGGGCACCACCTCCTGGATTTATGTATCTACCGATGTTGTCACCTGCTTCAACTGCAAGCAATCTGGACATCTTGCTAAGGACTGTACAGAGAGTAATATAGTTATAAATAACAACTTAAACCCTATTGAACTAAGTCAAAATGATGTTCAAACCCAATGCTTGGTACCTCTATCACAGCCACCAGGCAATATTAATAACGACTTTAAATTCCCTGACAAAATCCCTCCAAATTATAAAAGACCATTATCAACGTCGAGTTCCAATGTATACAGTGTGTCCTACGTAACTGGAAACACTCCAATATTTCCTAAACTATTAAAGATACAGGAAATTGCTTTGGTGGTCATTGCATGGTAAGATGGAGCAACATCTTGAAGTAATGTTACGCCCCGGCGGAAATTTTGAAATTTATCCGCCTTGCGTCCCTTATCAAGCCCTTTGGGGTTCCGAGAATTTCTCATGTAAGGGTCGTGAGGTGGGTGTTTCACTTTTCCGCCAATCTTTTATTCCTCCTCTACCTTGTACATCCTTGACAAGCCTTTCGAGGTTCCGAGGATTTCTCATGCAGGGGTGTGCCAGGAAGAGTTTGAGTTTAATTCCTTTCTATTTTTGACTTCTTCTATTGCTTTCTCTTCTTTATTCTATTCTACCCTGGAATCGTGTATCTTGTCAAGCCCTTGGGTTCCGAGAATTTCTCATGCGAGGTACACGAGGAAAGGTTATTTCTGTTTCCTTCTTTACAATAGTTTACGTGACCCTCCTTGAAACTATCGTCGCCAACCATAGATATATAAGACAGTTTACGATCGGGTAACGCACAAAAACTCGCGTTAGCTCGTAAGAGAGAGAGAGAGCCGTTAGCACAACACCAGCGCTACGCAGTTATCCAGTGCTTCGCATTCCGGGAATTTCCCTTGGTAACTGCGTAGAAACGGGAAAACCGTAATAACTTCTTTGTCGAGGAAACTCTTTCCCTCTCATTTGCACAAAGCGTCAGCCGGTCCAATCAGGATCATTATTACCTGACCGAATGATAGTGTGAAAGGAATGGATGGATGAATATGAATTTGAACGATGAAACTGCGGTAAATGAGAACCTTTACAAAGCCTAACGTCGCGAACGTTCGACCGCTGTTCGAAAATCAAGGGTCGTTCGAAGCAATAAACATCATTGTGTTCGAAATTCTAAGAACTACCTAGCGACAACGACGAATTTTGAACAAAGGAATGTTCTGGTAGAAATGTTTAAGTTCATCGCTAACGAAATGCCGGTTCCACCGAAGTAATTATGCGAAAGATTGTAAATGAATGCATAATCGGCATTGCGACTATCTCGAATGCATCGTCCGCTTTTACACTGATAAAATCTTTATTAATCAGGAAAGACAGATAATTCTGATCCTGTTAAGGGAAAGTGAACGGATCACGGTTACAATTGTTAGATTATATTTATACCGATTTCAAGACCATTCATGTTCAGTCAAATTAATAGTATCATTTAACAGTTCAATGTTTGCATGATCAAATCAAATCAATAGCTGTAAATTGGCAATAGTACATTTAAAGGAAATACTGCGTAGTTTCTAGAAAACCGTTGAAACTATCATGGCGACGTATTAGAAAGAAAAAGGAACACCAAAGAAAGGGGATGAAGAATCTTCGTCTAGCTCGCGCGTCTTAGCCAATCACCGGGCACGCGACACTTCCGAGCACGTGCCACGATTCGTCAATCCGTCCCCTCCAAGGACGATGATCGCGCGACGGGCCCTTCGCCCGTCGATCTCGCGCAAATTTCGACACTCTTGATCGATCAATCGTCGAGGTACGTGATCTTGAGCCCGTGTGTCCGAGAGACAGAGTTATTCGGAACTTCGCGATATTTTCTCTGCGGTAAAGTCCTCCGCGTAGCGAGGCAGAGTGCCGTGCGAGTTAAAATAATCAGAATTCTGAATAAGGACTCATAGACGCGCACGTTAAATTTTCCTTCTACCTAAATTTCTATCTTTCTTTCTCGTTTTAAATCGTTTGCTCGCGTAATCAATCGTATTAGCTTCATTCCGCGTAATTAAATATTTATTTGCTCTTTTCCTGTTCGTAATCGCTTGTCTCTCGTCGACGTACTCGTCCGTTTAATTCATTTTCCGACGCGACAAGTGCAGTGATCGATATTTTACCGTTCTTTGGTGTTCCAGATTAACCAGCGAATACTACATAGAAATCTACAAGCAAATTTATTATCTTGTAATAACTAAACAGCGTTTCGGTAAGTCGATTCTGTAACATTTTTGAACACGACGACAGTTACTGGCAAAACGGGCGATCTGTCCAGCCCTTCTTGGGTTCCGAGAATTCCTCCGGTCAGATCGTTCCAACGTTTGAGGTATCGATAAAAACGTTCAATTATTATCGTGCTGCGATTTCGTTTTCTATAATTTCTGTCATTTCTTTTATTAAATCAAAGGGACATCCTAGTCCTGCCCTTTCGAGGGTGCCGAGAGTATCTCAGGCTGGGGTGTACCCTTACGGCGAAATACGCCGAATTTCGAGTTAATTCGAGCGAAAACGAAATAGTAACAATCATTTTTCCCGCGACCGTCGAAAATCGTAAACCTCCAAGTGTGATCTCAGCGCGCGCATATCATTATATTTTTATATTTTTATATATTATATTTTTGTTACTTTACGAATCATCTTTACCCTTGTTAACAAATACGTATAAAACTGGTATCCTCAATAACAAGTTCCAAAATTAGAACATCTTCAATTTTTGGCTTTCCATGTTCTGTTAATTTCTTGATTATTATTCATAATTAAACCAGTTTCACTAGTTAAACAGTTTCAAATTTATTTCAAACACACCAAACACATTTCTTTTAGTTATACACGCCTACCATTACATACAGATTCAAGGAGGGACCCGTACGGGACCTAAAGCGCTGAACGAACCCAAACGAAAGATTAAAAAGTTCAAACTCTAAGTTCTAACATCTTAATAATTATCTTTCGTCTTTTAATTTGTCGAGAGCGTTAACCCGCTCGAGACTGGTGGCAGCGATACCAACCATCGCGCTCTGAATAGGGTAAAAGGATAGTGAATTGCCTTTCAATCTTTTAGTTGGAAAAGTAGATTCACTCATTCTTAATCATCCATTTATCCTTTCTTTTTACGTTGCGCCGTCGCACGCGCAACGTAACAAAATTTTGGTGGCAGCGGTGGGATACCAGCGCTTGCCCCGTGAATCTGTATAATTTGAAGTGTTTGAAAATTTCTAAATTCCTGTACTAATTATTGAATTCACTGTCTTAATCTCTGAGATCACAGTTGAGGCAAATTCGGGACATTATAGATACCCCCTTTTGCCAAACTTGCCGCATTGCGAAAAATTGAATTATTCATTGTGTAATTTGTGCGAATTATATATTTAATCGTAATTTCTGTGTGTTTTACGGTAATTGTTCAGGGAAAATTCATTTGAAATCAATTTCTGCTTCTGGTAACTTATTTATTTATTGTCAGTCTTTGATTTATTTATCTATTATTTATTTATTGTATTTATTTATTTAGTTAATATTAAATTTGTGCTTTGTCAAATTTCCATCTATTGAATTATTCCGATATTTTCTTAAAGTACTGAACAATTATCGTCCATTTCTGATTTTCTATTATTATTATTTTTGATTCGAAATTTTTGATTTTTGATTTGATTTGAATACTGTGTGTTACAATTTCTGTGTTTTGTCTATATTTTGTCTGTTATATATTTTGTGTATTACAAATCAAATCCGAATATTTTTCCGCGTACTAACAAATTCCGTTTGAAAATGTCTGATCCGATTGACGCCGGTGAAGGTCCGAGCGGGTTGAGACCGCATACGCCTGAAAATACCGGTGAAACACACGATACTTGGCGCGATACACGAAATGTCGGTTTCGCCTCGCATACGTTCAGGAACGATGATCGCGAATATAGCGACCTTTCCACAACGGTCATGGAAAGTTTTGCCGTGCAACAAGCCGCCCACCATGTTCCGACTTTTGATGGACGGAATATCCGTCTTCGGGACTTTATAAGCGAAATACAGTATCATTACGATAGTTTACCAGCAACGGGAAGAAGGACTTTCCTTCGACTCGTAATTTCGCGTTTAAGGGGGGAGGCACGAGACAGCGTTAGCGGTATGCTTTTCATCACTATCGGAGAATTAATTCAACATTTGAAATATCGATTTACTCCGGAGAGATCGTATAACGACTATAATCGACAATTATTGAATATGCGTATGCGGCGTGACGAATCCGTATTTGCATTTCACGACCGTATTCGTGCATTGCTATCTGGGATGGAAGATATACTCAAAAGGGATTACGGAGCCCGCGCGTCAGATTTTATGGAACCTGTAAAATCGTCTGCGATAGACGCGTTCGTTTTCGGTTTGCCTGACGAGCTTGCAAGGGCGGTCGATTCGCGCGATCCCAAAACATTGAAGGACGCGGTAGACATTGCCGTTCGACTTGAAAATCGGGAAAAGTACTATCGTCCTGGATCTCGCGATCTTTATCGTCCATCTTACGACTCGCGACGAGATGCATACCATGGCTATCGCTCGAGTCATCAAAGTCCGGAACGCGATCGTTCATATTCTCCGCGATTTGACAGCTTTTCGCCAACGAGACGCGAACACACGCCGGAACGTACGAATCCTGAGTCACCAACTAGAGACGCGAATAGGACCCGCGATTTTAGAACTTCGAGTCCGGTTAGAGCCTTTCGGGCGGATTCGCCTGCCGGAACATCGCAGCATCGCCGTAAGGAATGCACCTGTGGAAAGAAATCTCCCACAAGGCGCGAATCTCCTGAACCGCGTCGCAGTTTTGAATTTCGTAGACCGCGTACACCACCGTTGGAGGAACCTGTACCAGGGCCCTCACGGGAACGGTTGAGGTCACCGTCACCTGACCGTCGCGCGAATTTAAACGCCAGTGCGACTCGCCGGACGGACGCGACGACGAGTCAGACTCAACCAGAGCGTCAGAAGAAAGTACAGTTCCAGAAGAAATAGTTCTCGCAATAGAAACTAAGCGGGCTACGCCAATCGTGAAAATTCCATCCGAAGATTTAGAACCGGGAACCGGGTTATTTCTTGTTGATACCGGCGCAGAAATCAATTTGATTAAAGTCGATCTTTTACAACCCAAGTTACCAATCGCGACTTACGAGGCGACGATAATCTCTGGCATTACGCCACAGAAAGACCGAACAATCGGCACAACTACCCTGCACATTCAAGGGAATCCTGTTCGTTTTCACGTCGTTAGGTCGGATTTTCCATTAATTACCGACGGAATTTTAGGACAAGAATATTTTCGACAGGTAAAGGCCGAGATATCGTTCGCGCATAATACACTCGTGACGTGCACCGAACCGATTCGACCATTTCGTTTTGTCGACGAACGTTCGTTGAATTGTGTAGAACGTCGAGATTTAAAGCCGCGTACTTATGTCATTAAAGCGCGCAGTAGACAGTCGATCGGTATCGATGTAATTAATAACGATCTGCGAGAGGGCTATCTTCCCTTACTGGAAACGGTGGACGGCTTGTATGTAGGCAGAGCCGCAGTCGCTGTAAATGACCAGGGGGTATGCCACGTCCTCGCGATTAACACCTTACAACGCGATTTGGAATTGGAAATTCCACCCCAGGAAATAATCCCGTTTGATTATCATCGCTTTCCGGAAGAGTCGGACGACCCGGATACCGAGTTAGAAAATCCGGTAACAGTCGATCGAGTTACCGAGGTTTTAAAGAAATTGCGATTAGATCATTTGAATCTCGAAGAACGTAGCCACGTGGAAGATTTAGTGGAAGAGTTTCCGGAAAGATTCCACCTTCCGACGGATAAATTGCAGGCTACAACCTTTATTAAGCACAACATTCCAACTGTAGACGAGGTACCAATTAATACTCGTCAATATAGGTTTCCTCCCGTCCACAAGGACGAGATCGAAAGACAAATTCTAACGAAGTTAGCCAGTGGGATAATTGTACCGTCGAATTCACCTTATAATTCTCCCCTGTGGATTGTTCCGAAGAAACCTGATTCTAAGGGCAATCCCAGGTGGAGAATGGTGATAGATTTTCGGAAATTAAACGAAAAGACCGTAGGCGACGCGTATCCACTACCTAATATGACTGAAATTCTCGATTTAATCGGAAACGCGCAATACTTCTCGGTCTTCGACCTCGCGAGCGGGTTTCAACAAATAGAGACGGATCCGAAGGACCGTCACAAAACCGCGTTCAGTACACCTACGGGACACTACGAATATGTTAGAATGCCGGAAGGATTAAAGAATGCCCCAGCAACCTTCCAACGGTTGATGAATCAATTACTTCGCGGCCTGCAGGGCATAGAATTGTTCGTTTATTTGGACGACATAGTCATCTTCGCGAAAACGTTGGAGGAACACGGAAAGAAGGTCCGACGCCTGTTTACGCGCCTGGCCGACGCCGGTTTAACCCTTCAACCGGATAAATGCGAATTTTTGCGAACTGAGGTCGCGTATCTCGGGCACGTGATTGGTAGAAACGGAGTCCGACCGGATCCTAAGAAGATATCCGCAGTAAAGAACTTTCCGCGACCCAGAAACGCCAAAAACATTCGTCAATTTCTAGGCTTAGCAGGATACTACCGCAGGTTTATTAAAGATTTTGCTGCCAAGTCTAAACCACTTTCTGATTTGCTAAAGAAAAACGTACCCTTCGTATGGGGAAAAGAACAACGAGTAGCTTTTATCGCGCTAAGAAAAGCACTTTGCAGTGCACCGATTTTGCAATACCCTGATTTTCAGAAGCCGTTTACGCTAACAACCGACGCGTCAGACTTCGCAATCGGGGCCGTTCTTAGTCAAGAAGTCGACGGACACGATCTGCCCGTCGCATACCTTTCGCGTACGCTCACAAAACCGGAGCGAAACTACTTTACCACTGAGAAGGAGTGCTTAGCAATTTTATACGCCGTGCTGCATTTTCGACCTTATCTGTACGGGCGTAAATTCAAGTTGGTTAGCGATCATGAGCCTTTAAGATGGATCAATTCGATCAAAGATCCAGGGCAACGTTTAGTCCGATGGCGTTTAAAATTACGCGATTATGAATACGAATTCGTGCATAAACCCGGTAAACTGAATACCAACGCAGATGCGCTTTCGAGAAATCCGGTCAATGAAGCGGAGCTGAATGAATCAGACGCTTTCACGTTAACTAGCTCTGAAACCGAGAACGAGAAAGAAGAATCGTCCTCCGTAATTAAAATGATCAATCGATTCTTAGTAACTTCCGCGCAAGTTAAATCTAGAAAGGCGCGACGAAGGACAACGCAAGCGAACTTGTTGCCGATATCGGGATCTCCGCGGTCGTCTGACTCTGAAACACCGGCAGTCGTCGTTCGTAGGGGGCGAGGTAGGCCTCCCGGTACAAGGAATCGGCCAAAAGAAACACCTGTAATAGACACGGACGGAATAGCTACGCGTACACGTTTGAGATCCGCGACGCAACCCGTTCCATCTACTGTTTCTAATCTGTCTCCACCAACTATCATAGTAACTTCTAATTCTCCTACAGAGACTGACTTTACAACTGATAACCCAACAGACACCGATACTGATTCCGAAGCAGGAACGCCGATTTATGTGCGTAGACGTAGCGTGTTGCCGAGCCTGGGGCTCAGTTCGCGTCAGCGAATTCCGGGAGTGTCCCAGACCCCAGAGCCCGACAGCGCTACCACCGATTCGGATCAGGAATGTTTCAGAACTCCACTTTCTAGCGTATCAAAAACGTATTTCGAATTACCATCAGACATTGACGTTACGGCAAAGGATACGGTCGAAGACTATGACAATTTACATCGTCCTGACGGGTTGTCTACAGAGAATTTCTCCGATACAGTAATCCATAGACCGTTACAACAATCACGGTTACCAGCTACTTTACTGTCTACTCCGCCAATAGCCTTATCCACTCCCAGTAGAAAACTTATTGCTGAAAGGGTTCCTGAACAGCAACAAAACGACCTAATAGTACCTGCAGATGTACCACCGACTGAGGAATCAGCCGACGATTCGATAATAGACCTAGACTCGTCGCACTTTGACGCGCCAGAACGTAGAGCAACTGCACCCGCGAAAACCGTGCATTTCGCGTGTGAGAATCTAACTTACCATCGTGACAACTACGTACATTTCGTGAGTAAAGACCTATCGCTTACGCCAATTAGTAAACTGCTCATTGACATAGGAGCAATTAAACTAGAAAACTTTAAAAATACGGATTTAAAGGTTGGAACAATTTTTGTTACCAAACGCGGTAGTAGCTACGTGTTTACGATCGTAATCAAGGAAAATATCAACGACGATTTACCATTAGCTAAATTAGAATCAAGCTTGGATAAACTAAAGCATAAGATGTCTGAATTAAATGTCCAATCTTTCAGAATATCTAGATTCGACGATTTGACTGAAGGTTTGCCACAGGATGCATTATCAAGCATTCTGCGGAGAGTTTTCGGTCAAACAAATATTAAAATAACTTTATGCTATGGTAGAGTCCAATTACCGCCCACGGAAATTCGTCCGGATATCATCTCGGAACTACATAGTAGTTTAGTGGGTGGACACAAAGGGGTAACAAAAACTTACCAACGAATTCGTGAGAGGTTTTACTGGCCAAACATGCGAAACCAAATCGAAGAATACGTACAAAATTGCGAAAGTTGCCAAACGCGTAAAATATCGAGGAAACGTACACGCGAACCAATGATAATTACAGATACACCGGTTGAACCGTTCGCGAAAGTATCGTTGGACACGGTGGGTCCGTTTCCCAGAACACCTGACGGGAACAAACATATCTTGACTATTCAAGATAATTTGACGAAATTCTGCATTGCTGTTCCGGTACCTAATATCAAAGCCGAAACAATAGCCCACGCACTGGTCACAAACCTCATCCTGCAGTTTGGTGCTCCCAAGGTCATACTATCTGATCGAGGCACGAGTTTCCTAAATCGAGTCATTTCCGCCGTAGCTAAGATGTTCGGTATACATCACCTTACCACATCGGGTTATAGACCTCAAACAAATGGCTCATTAGAAAGGAGTCATGCCGTTCTGGTGGATTACATCGCGCATTACTTAGGAGACTTTGATGACTGGGACAGATTAGTACCATTTGCAATTTTTGCTTATAACACCTCGGTACACGAGGGAACCAAATTTACACCGTTTGAGCTAGTGTATGGAAAACGCGCACGGGCACCTACCGCGTTTCCCGCGAGCGACGACCTGCCTACCTATGAGGGATATATTCGCGATTTGAGCGACCGTCTGAATGAAATGCAGGACATCGCTGGTCGAAATTTAATAAAAGCTAAACACCGTTCAAAAGCTTATTACGACGCTACAGCTCGTCCGTTTAAGGGTCGTGTAGGGGACGTGGCATATGTCCTGGTCGAGCCGCGCAAGGGCAAGTTCGGCAAGAGATATCATGGGCCATACGAAATAGTTGAAATTACACCTCACAAGAATGTCGTGTTGAAAGATGGGATGGGTAACGTCTTTAGCAAACATATTGATAAACTGAAATTCTGGAAACCAAAGGCGGCTGATCACTGCACAGTTGGCCGTTTGTCCGTTTAAAATCGAATTGATCGATGAAGGGGCAACATAGCTCAATGGAGGGCCGGCTGGCGCAGTGCTTTCGCATTTTGAATTAACACTCTTTTCAGGAGCTGACCGAGCGTAACACTGTATTCAAATCAAAATCTAGCGTGCGAATATTCGATTTTTACACTGTATTTGAATAATCTAGGGATCCAACATCATGGCGTCTACGTCGAAGGCCGTATATCGAAATACGGCGGAGGAAAATCGAGGACGACGGATTTTCGTGAGGCGGATACCGCCTTTCACGCAGACCAAGGCCCTAATGAAGCTTTTCCAAGCCTACAACCCGGACCAGGCTGTGGTTGTGAGAAAGCCAGCGGGGACCTTCGCGTTCGTGACCTTCCCGACGGCGGACTTGGCGTCTAGAGCGGTACAATGGGTCGAGAACACCAAGCCAGTGCTACATAGGCGTAGCATCAGAGCAGCCGTGGCGGACGCGTGGAACGAGGCGTCCCTACTGAGACCGCGTGGACGGCCTAACCCGTTCCCAGGATGGGAACCGCGGCGATCACCACCGCTACCGGAGGAGGTCGTGGCGCGAATCGCCAGCTTCCTCAGCTTCGCCGACCGTGGACGAATGGAAGGGGTGTGCAGAGCCTGGAGGAAGGGTGTCCTGGCATCCTACGCATTAGAGCGCGTACTTTCAACGTCCGACCAACGCTGGCCGCAGGGGTGGGGTCACCCGCGCATCAACACCGACAACCTGCGTTGGGCGATTGTGCGACTGGGCCCTTACGTCACCGAACTGCGCCTCGACGATCAGTGGGTCGCCGAAAGACTGCGGCCGCAGGTGCTGGGGATCGCGGCGCGCGGATGCCCTAAGCTAACGCGAATAGATTTGACCGGAGCGACAATACGACCTTCGGCGCTGCGCGATCTTGCGTCGAACGCGGAATGCTTAGAACAATTTTATTTAGGTAAAAGTGGCGGGAATATTGAGCCGGAATTGTCGGGCCTGTTCGCGGCGGCGCCGCGTCTCGTGGGCTTTAGGGCTACCGGCACCGGATTCGCGGGGGCGGCGTTGTCGCGGATGGCCCCGGCACTTCAGGAGATAAGGCTTAGGAGTTGCGAGTCGTTGTCCTCAGCATCGGTGGCCGCGTGTCTGGCGGCCCAGCGCTCGCTTTCGTCGATTGAGCTCGCCCAGTGCCGATCCCTGTCCTCTGCCGAGCCGCTCGTCGCTCTCACCAATAACGAAGATCTACATCGTTCAGCCCAAGAAATTGTGTTCATCGACATCGATTTCGCCCCGATCGGGGACGGAGAAGAGGACGACGTTCCAGATGCTCCCCCAGTTCCTGATCCGGTCTATATCGAGCTCCAATTAGGACCGGTGGAGACAGCGCGAACGTTGCCTGAACTTTTCAAACAACTTACCATCCTGCGTGTGTTGTTCTGTGGCTGGGTAGACGTCACCTTTATCAGGCACGTGGGGGAGCACCTACAACGCTTACGGGAGCTTGATCTCTCTGGATGTTCCAATATAAGGGGGCAATTTGCCTTAGAACCATTAGGAAATCTTCCGGGGTTGGAACTGGCCACGCTTAACAACCTTCACCCCTCTGTAGCGGCAACGGCCTTGGGAACTATTGGCACGTTAGTGGAGGTTAGGACACGTGACAGTCAGGGGGTCACGGACGAGGATACCACGGCTATCGTCCGTGGCTGCCCACACCTAGTGCTCTTAGACGTGGAGGGATGTCTGGGAGTAACAACTCAGACGATCATTGAGTCTACTGAAATCGTCAGGAGGCAGGGCAGGGCAGCGGTGCTGAGTCTGTCGGTCGGCGGGACGAGCGTGGATCGTCGGGTGCGCATTCGACCCAGCCTCGTGCTTAGGGTACTCCACGATCGAGTGTATCAGCCGATACTCCGTAGCTTCTAGTTTTCATCACCGAGGACGGCGATAGTTTTAAGGGGGGAGGATTTGTTACGCCCCGGCGGAAATTTTGAAATTTATCCGCCTTGCGTCCCTTATCAAGCCCTTTGGGGTTCCGAGAATTTCTCATGTAAGGGTCGTGAGGTGGGTGTTTCACTTTTCCGCCAATCTTTTATTCCTCCTCTACCTTGTACATCCTTGACAAGCCTTTCGAGGTTCCGAGGATTTCTCATGCAGGGGTGTGCCAGGAAGAGTTTGAGTTTAATTCCTTTCTATTTTTGACTTCTTCTATTGCTTTCTCTTCTTTATTCTATTCTACCCTGGAATCGTGTATCTTGTCAAGCCCTTGGGTTCCGAGAATTTCTCATGCGAGGTACACGAGGAAAGGTTATTTCTGTTTCCTTCTTTACAATAGTTTACGTGACCCTCCTTGAAACTATCGTCGCCAACCATAGATATATAAGACAGTTTACGATCGGGTAACGCACAAAAACTCGCGTTAGCTCGTAAGAGAGAGAGAGAGCCGTTAGCACAACACCAGCGCTACGCAGTTATCCAGTGCTTCGCATTCCGGGAATTTCCCTTGGTAACTGCGTAGAAACGGGAAAACCGTAATAACTTCTTTGTCGAGGAAACTCTTTCCTTCTCATTTGCACAAAGCGTCAGCCGGTCCAATCAGGATCATTATTACCTGACCGAATGATAGTGTGAAAGGAATGGATGGATGAATATGAATTTGAACGATGAAACTGCGGTAAATGAGAACCTTTACAAAGCCTAACGTCGCGAACGTTCGACCGCTGTTCGAAAATCAAGGGTCGTTCGAAGCAATAAACATCATTGTGTTCGAAATTCTAAGAACTACCTAGCGACAACGACGAATTTTGAACAAAGGAATGTTCTGGTAGAAATGTTTAAGTTCATCGCTAACGAAATTCGGTTCCACCGAAGTAATTATGCGAAAGATTTTAAATGAATGCATAATCGGCATTGCGACTATCTCGAATGCATCGTCCGCTTTTACACTGATAAAATCTTTATTAATCAGGAAAGACAGATAATTCTGATCCTGTTAAGGGAAAGTGAACGGATCACGGTTACAATTGTTAGATTATATTTATACCGATTTCAAGACCATTCATGTTCAGTCAAATTAATAGTATCATTTAACAGTTCAATGTTTGCATGATCAAATCAAATCAATAGCTGTAAATTGGCAATAGTACATTTAAAGGAAATACTGCGTAGTTTCTAGAAAACCGTTGAAACTATCATGGCGACGTATTAGAAAGAAAAAGGAACACCAAAGAAAGGGGATGAAGAATCTTCGTCTAGCTCGCGCGTCTTAGCCAATCACCGGGCACGCGACACTTCCGAGCACGTGCCACGATTCGTCAATCCGTCCCCTCCAAGGACGATGATCGCGCGACGGGCCCTTCGCCCGTCGATCTCGCGCAAATTTCGACACTCTTGATCGATCAATCGTCGAGGTACGTGATCTTGAGCCCGTGTGTCCGAGAGACAGAGTTATTCGGAACTTCGCGATATTTTCTCTGCGGTAAAGTCCTCCGCGTAGCGAGGCAGAGTGCCGTGCGAGTTAAAATAATCAGAATTCTGAATAAGGACTCATAGACGCGCACGTTAAATTTTCCTTCTACCTAAATTTCTATCTTTCTTTCTCGTTTTAAATCGTTTGCTCGCGTAATCTATCGTAGTAGCTTCATTCCGCGTAATTAAATATTTATTTGCTCTTTCCCTGTTCGTAATCGCTTGTCTCTCGTCGACGTACTCGTCCGTTTAATTCATTTTCCGACGCGACAAGTGCAGTGATCGATATTTTACCGTTCTTTGGTGTTCCAGATTAACCAGCGAATACTACATAGAAATCTACAAGCAAATTTATTATCTTGTAATAACTAAACAGCGTTTCGGTAAGTCGATTCTGTAACATTTTTGAACACGACGACAATTTACTGGCAAAACGGGCGATCTGTCCAGCCCTTCTTGGGTTCCGAGAATTCCTCCGGTCAGATCGTTCCAACGTTTGAGGTATCGATAAAAACGTTCAATTATTATCGTGCTGCGATTTCGTTTTCTATAATTTCTGTCATTTCTTTTATTAAATCAAAGGGACATCCTAGTCCTGCCCTTTCGAGGGTGCCGAGAGTATCTCAGGCTGGGGTGTACCCTTACGGCGAAATACGCCGAATTTCGAGTTAATTCGAGCGAAAACGAAATAGTAACAATCATTTTTCCCGCGACCGTCGAAAATCGTAAACCTCCAAGTGTGATCTCAGCGCGCGCATATCATTATATTTTTATATTTTTATATATTATATTTTTGTTATTTTTACGAATCATCTTTACCCTTGTTAACAAATACGTATAAAACTGGTATCCTCAATAACAAGTTCCAAAATTAGAACATCTTCAATTTTTGGCTTTCTTTGTTCTGTTAATTTCTTGATTATTATTCATAATTAAACCAGTTTCACTAGTTAAACAGTTTCAAATTTATTTCAAACACACCAAACACATTTCTTTTAGTTATACACGCCTACCATTACATACAGATTCAAGGAGGGACCCGTACGGGACCTAAAGCGCTGAACGAACCCAAACGAAAGATTAAAAAGTTCAAACTCTAAGTTCTAACATCTTAATAATTATCTTTCGTCTTTTAATTTGTCGAGAGCGTTAACCCGCTCGAGACTGGTGGCAGCGATACCAACCATCGCGCTCTGAATAGGGTAAAAGGATAGTGAATTGCCTTTCAATCTTTTAGTTGGAAAAGTAGATTCACTCATTCTTAATCAAATCATTTATCCTTTTTTTACGTTGCGCCGTCGCACGCGCAACGTAACATATACCAATTTTTTTTTGCATCATTATTTTCAAAAATATAATGACAAAGTTTGATTTTTTAAATGGAACTATATATTTTTCTTTTGATCATTTGATAGTGCTTTTGAAATCGAATCCATTAAGCTTGCGTGTATACACTTGATTTTCATTTGTTTACGAGATATTGCGCTAACAAATTGCGCGAACAGGACCCCTGCTGATATTTCCCACTGAAGGGAATTTTTCCCGTGAAAAATCTCCAAATTTGTTAGCGCAATATCTCGTAAACAAATGAAAATCAAGTGTATACATGCAAGCTTAGTGAATTCGATTTCAAAAGCACTATCAAATGATTGAAAGAAAAATATATAGTTCCATTTAAAAAACCAAACTTTGCCATTATATTTTTGAAAATACTATTGCAAAAAAAAATTTGTCTACGTCAAAATGTTGCTCTATCTTATCATGCAATGACCACCAAAGCAATTTCCTGAATCTTTAATAGTTTAGGAAATATTGGAGTGTTTCCAGTTACGTGGAACACACTGTATATATGATAATAAAATAGTTTTCATTAATGGATAATTCAGTCTAATAAATGGGTCGGTAAACGATTAGTCGGTAAGTCGGTCGGTAAGTTAAATTATCGATAAATGATCGACGTGCGACCACATATGCGCCAGCGCAACCCCGATGATCTCGAGGTGGGGTGAGATTCTAGAGTAGGGAGACCGCGTAGATTAGGAAGTAGGGGTGCACGGTAGACAGCACGGTGATGGGGAATTCCAGAAGTCGAAAGGAATTCTGTGTAGAAAAAAAGCGCTAAGTCAGCAGAATCTGACTATAAATAGAGGCGTTCCACGCAGTGTCAGATCAGATCATCTCCGACTTCGGTCGAATACAGACAGCACTCTGGTAGTAGAGGAAAGCTCTGCGCTGAATTGCTTAGGCAACGATAGAGCGCAAGAGTAAGCTTTATCCTTCTCTTTCAGTGGTGACGTGCGAGAGTTCAGATCTGTGGCCACGTGTCGCAATTATCAATATCTAAGTGGTGAGCTTTACGGAAAGTCCTCTTCGGTGAGAATCAAGAACGCGTCAAAGGAAAAATTCGTGGAAAATTCATACGGAATGTGAATATGGCGAGGCGAATTAACATAAGAAATAAAGAAGACAGAGACACGTGTTTAAAAGAAAATGGCGAGACATTCATTTCGCGCGAGGAGAGAAATGCACAGAAACAATAGTTATTTGTTTAAAAAGTAACGGACACTTCGGGTGCACAGCAACAAGCCGGCCGGCGCAGGCACGTGCGGGAGAGAGAGAGAAAGAGAGAAAATGGGGAGGAGGAGAGATAGCTACAGCGCACATGGCTCGAGCAAGGAGAGAGAAAACTGAGGCGAGACAAAGAAAAGGCGTGGTGGCGTCCTCTTCCTTTTCTCTCTCACTCCCTATTCGAAACGCTAAATGAGAACCATGGAGAGTAATGTATTTGAAAAATAGCGGCGAGGAAAACATACAGAGCGAAATCTTTAGTGTACATGTACAAAAATACTAAGCTCACATAAACATATAATAAAACTGTTTTCAGCTGATCAGAGCTTGTCAGGAATGTGGAAGACTCTGGCAGAGATGTTCAAACTAGATGAGTTGCACGGAAAGGAGAGAATTACAATAGATATAGACGGAGAGGACCTATATGTCAAAACGGAGACCGGCAAACCGTATAAGACTGGTGAGTGTATATCGACATTAAGGGGAGTTGAAAAGGAGAGTGGACAAGAAAAGAAACTTACTGAAAAATTCGAACCAAATGTGTACAGGAAGCTTGACTGTGCGTGTGTTGAGCAGGCTAACATACTCACACACTGAATCTAGCACCATCAAGCTTTAATTAAGGCACTGCTTAAGTGTGTGTACACATTCGAACAACTCAGAATCCAATGTAAAGGCCTAGATACATATGTAATTGTATGAATGAATAAAAATTGGATTCTGAGATTCCTGGTGGGCTGGAAATATGTGTGCTTGCAGTTCAGCACCGGTACGGACGCAGGAGGGATCTTGCTGTACGGACCCTCGTGTGTTTGTCTTTCTCGAGATTAGTCAAACTTGTTGTTCGGTGGGCTAGTATCGGGAAAAATTCATAGAAAAGTCTAATACAGATTCTGAATACCTACTGTGTAGGCAAAAGGATGCTGACGGACAAGGGGTGGCACAGCTTAATTACTTGGCATGAAGAAAGGCTGCTCTTTGGCAAGCCGACAACGATGCCAAGTAAACAGCAGGAGGTAGGCCTTATCATTTCCCAAGAGCGTGAAGGTGAGCTCAATAGGGGAGAGGGAAAAATGATTGATATCGACACGAGCGGTGAGAAGGAGAGTGTGAAAGGCGAGGAAAAGGAGAGTCAAGGAGAGAATAAAGAGATTCGGGAAATGATAAGAGCTACAAAAGCAGGTAAAACTTAACAAATTCCCCGAATTATAGACATTGTAAAGACTAAAATCAACCCCAAAGGACTGAAACCTAAAAGAACAGGAGGAAAATCCGAACCACCGAGAACCAAAACAAAAACTGATAAATGTGACATTTCAGCAATGGAGAGAATTGAACACTAGGAGAGGAAAACAATGGAGCTGATAAAATCGGTAAACAAGCTGTGCGATATCTCGGCTCAGGCGTTGAACCAGTACCAGGACTCCGTTAAGAAAATAGAGACCGTGGCGGTCAACGCCGGCGAGATGATGAACGAGATAAGGAGAGAACTCGTGGCATGGCGAGAGGAGAGAGGAAGGGAGAGCAAATTGACGAGAGAGTTGAGGCAAATAATGAGGGAAGACCATGCGAACCACATACAACGAATATACGAGATGGTCAACAAATTGTCAGATGTATACAACCGTGCAAACAAAGGTGAGCAGGAGAGTAAAAGCACGGAGCGGTCGGACGCACAGCTGTATGAGGTGAGAAATTTAAAAGAAGGAAATTTAGAGTCAAAATCAAACATAGACAGCAGTCTGAATGATCAGAGAGAGTCTGACCTCAAGAAAGAACTTACAAACCTGGTTAGATTAGAAATAGAAAACTTAAGTAACGTAGCGGTGAGCCAGTCCAAAGATAAAGCGAACAAAGATACCTTGAAACTAGAGATAGTCAATAGCGGCGGTTCAATAAGGCGAGACTATAGATTAAACAATCAGATTAAATTCGAACATTTTTATGACTATCTCTCTTCAGAGCTAAGAGCTTGTGGGGTACTGCATGTGATAACGGATAGAGAAAATTCAGGGGGGGTAGATGAAGATAAACTAAAGGAACAACAATTTAAGGCTAGAGATATAATAATTAATCGACTAGATCAGCAGTACTATTCAAAGATAGCGAGGCTATCAAACCCAATTGAGATACTCGAAAAACTTAAAGAATCGAAAAGGAGCGAAGTTAACATAACATCACATTCGGTGAGAAAACAGCTCTATAGCATGCAGTACATCATAGGCAAAACTACGGCCGCCGAATTTTGTGACAAGTTTGAGGAGACCATTAGAAATTACAGGTGCGTCTCTCTTGTCTGAAGAAGAAAAGAGAGATGCGTTTTACAATGCGGTCATGATCTCGGTTCCCAACATTCAGACTGTTGAATTTGTCAAGAACGCTAAAGGTACAACAACTCCATATGACGAACTAAAACTCCTTGTAATGAAGGATGAAGCTGTGAGAAATCAGGTGAGAGGAGCCGGCACAGAGGTGAGAGCGGCGCACCAGGCATCCGTCGATAGTAGAAGGTGCTACGAGTGCCAATCCTATGGGCACATAGGTGCTGTGTGCCCAAACCGGGGAAAAGGTGTGTTGTGCTATAATTGCAACAGGATTGGAAACCATAGAGCACCAGACTGCCCATTTAAACCGGGCAGCTCCAAAGACGGAAACAAGCAAGGAGGGACATTTGGAACTAATGCAAGGTATAATAGATATAACAAAATTATTAATCGTACTCGAGGTTCAGATAACAGAGTTGGTCAGAGATGCGCGCTGAAAAGAAAAAGGGGAGAAATAAAATTGGGTGAGGCAAAAAGGGGTCGATTCAGTGTCTGTAAAAGTAGGGGAAGACGGGGTTATAAAAACGTGAGCAGCAGAGGAGGAAAACAATCTACAAAGGATGAGAGTGAGGGTAAGTACAACTATGAATACTATCCTGAACGTTTGGGTAGGAGAGGAGATGTTTTCAATATAATGGATAAAAACTCAATGGCCCTATTCGCGGAAAACATAGGCAACCAGGTTAGATCCATTCCGAAATTTATAGCAGATTCAGGGACCACAGAACACATTACTAACTCTAAAATTATATTTAAAACTATTAACAAGGGCGACTGCGGGCTGATTAAGTGTGCTAACAAAAACAACTCAGCAGACATAAGAGTGAACGGAACCGGGAAGATCGCGGTGAGGTTAAGGAATGGTAAAATTTTGGAAATAGACAAAGTTATATTTACTGAGACTCTTAAAGAAAATCTGCTATCACTACGAAAGTTTGCTGAAATGGGACTTGCCATTTATTTAGACAATCAAAGGATTAACATTTTTGATCCGAGCTCAAAAGAAATGTTTCTGACTGGAATCTATAAACGTCCTTTTTGGATAATTGAACTGGAAGTAGTTGGTAGGGTCTCGAGAACCTCAGCAACTCACAATATAACACAAGCAAACGCAAGTCTGGCTGAGGTGTTACGTCTGGAAAATTTTACAAATTTGTCCGCCTCACGTTCCCTTATCAAGCCTTCGGGTTATAGGAGTCTCCTCATGTAAGGGACGTGGGGAGGGCGAATTACTACTTCATCTTTTTCAATTTTCTCCTCGACTCTGTGTTTTCTCATCAAGCCTTCGGGTTATGAGAGTCTTCTTCATGTGGGAAAGGCACAGGGAAGAGTTTGAGTCTATAATTATTCTATTTTGTCTTTTCTATTCTTTATTCTCCTTACATCTCTCAATTCTTTTCTTTAGTTATTACCCCTCCTTGAGACTATCGTCGTGCTCAACTGCGTAGTAACAGATTTCGAACTATACAAAAACTCGGGTTCGACAGAGGAGAGGTATCATAAACAGCGTTCGCTGCGCAGTTAGCCAGTGCTTCGCATTATAGGGGTCTCCTCAGGTTAACTGCGCAAAAGCGTAAAGATCAATTTATCATTCGAATTTCAACCGAATCTCTCCTCTTTTCCACGCGTGGGCGCCAGTCGGCTCCTAATTCGATCGTATGCGTGAGATGAGTGCTGGAGTGGAAGCGCGGATTAATCTATCTATTTGAACATTTGGTTGATAGAATGAACGAGGAATGAGAACCCTCGCAGTCAAGCGTTAGCAAGCGTTCGACGACTGTTTAGGGGCGAAGGGTCGAACGGGGCAATAAAAGTCTTTGTATCGAATTCCGAGAATTTGCCTGAAACCAAGACCCAACGGTAATTTTCAAATAGCAAGAACGTTCTAGAACTAGCTACGCTGCTAATGAAATAACTTATATTCGATTTAATAATCAAGGAATATGTTAGCTAATCGAGAATTTCATCCAAACATCGAATGTTTTACAACATGCGCGCCGGCGAAACTCACGTTGCGATTCATGAACAAACAATTACCGATAATGTTAATTAATTACGCCGACTGCTAGTCTAAATCGTGCGATTGCCAATCGATCGAATTATTAATACATAATGGTATGATGGATATGAATTTTATTCATAGTTATTCGCTTCATTGTTGAATGGTTCTGGTTTAAACATTAATTCAGATTTAAATAATTGCTGATATTCGTCATATCTGATTATCGAAAGCGAGAAATGGAATATTCCAGAAAAATCTACGGCGTAGGAACACCGAAAAGCCGTTAGACAGAGATGAAACACCAAGAGAGAAAGAACATAGTCTAGAGGAATTTAGCTAGCACGCGTCTTCGACCAATAGCGACGCGCGCGACGCTGTCGTCACGCGCTATGATTTGTCGGAATGTCCCCACGCAGGACATCATCCTCGCGACGGGCCCTTCCGGCCAGGATCGCGATCGATTCCGATCACTCTTCGTCGAACAATCGAGTAAGTCGTGACGGGAGCCCGTGCGTCTAGAGATAGAGTTGCCGATTTGTACTTTGTGTAAATTAGCTGCGCGGCAAGTCCTACCCGTTAGGCAGAGTGTCGTGAGGGTGAATTTCGCGAATACGCGGCAAAGACTCAGAGACGCGCACGTTAAGCTTTCATACTATTAAACCTCTATCTTTTTCTCTTTATTTTAATCCGTTTGATCGCGTAATATCGAATTAAACTCATTCGCGTTAATTATTCTATTTTTCAAAATCGTAATCGTCTTGTGTTCGTCTTAATTAAATTTTGATACGCAATAAAGGGCAATCGGGCGCGCGACAAGTGTTAGTGCGACAACCTCCTCATCTCTCTCTTGGTGTTCCAGATTTAACAACGATTATTCAGCGACCTCATAGCGATATTTCAAGCGATTTTCATACATTATATTCTACATCTTCACGGTAAGCCTGTCAATTACTAATTCGTCGAGCACGGCATTATCATTGATTTTCAACAAGGCAAAACGGGCGATCTATTAAGCCTTCGGGTTATAAGAGTGTCTTCATTTTAGATCGTCTCGTTTCCCATACACAGGTACCGATAAAAATATATAATTTTCCGTATTTACCGAATCGCGGATTTCCAGTAACGATTGTCTCGACTACGAGGTATAATCGAGGGATGACTTGCAAAGCCTTCGGGTTATAAGAGTCTCTTCATTCAAGTCGAACCCTCGCGGATTGAATCCGCTATTTTTCCAAGTTTCTAGATTGTCGAGATAGTCGTTTGATAGTAAAAAAAAAAAATATAAATTTTATACAAGTTACAATTTATAAAAAAAAAAAAAAACGATCTCAATTCGAATCAAAGGCTGTTTATATATATATACTACACGATTTTCCGGTCAAACAATAGTCATTATTATACAATAGGTTAAGCATCTTTACCCTTGTAAACCAGTATTGTTTTAAATTGAATTCATCTAATAGTAATTATCAGTATTATCAGAAATTCAATAGTCACTTTCAGTTTGTATTAGATTCAATAGTTTTTGAATTATATTATTTTCTTGCACACTAAACAGTATTAACATTTCTTTTCAATTACCATTCTCATATCATTTTACGCTTCAAATCCACGCACGCCAACACAACGTTTCAAGGAGGGACCCGTACGGGACCTAGAACACTGACGAACCCAACGGAAATAAATTCTATCTAAAAATTTCCGTCTTTTAAAATTGTTCTGATCGTAGAGGACGTTAACGCGTCATACGCGGTCAGAACTGGTGGCAGCGAGACCTTTCTCATCGCAAAGATTAATCAAATTAAGGAAAATTAACAATCGATTATTTCCATTTTCTTCCCTCTTTAATCAATTTTACGTTGCGCGCTCGCCTCGCGTCGCGCCACGTAACAGAGGAAAATCCAGAAAATAAAAGGTATATTACAAGGAGTGTGACGTCAAGAGAAAACCAACAGGATAAACTAAATGAAATGCAAGGGGAGAATAAAAACCCAGAGGAGGTGTTAGACTTAGGTGAGGATACAAGAGAATTGAATTTGGGCAAAGAAAGGGGAGAGTATCTAACTGAAACAGCAGAGAACTGAGGGAGAGTAGATGAGAACGGGAAACCGTATGAACATTCGAACTTTGACATGACGATATGGGACCGGAAGATTCACAATGTCGACCAGTTACAAGTAGAAGAAATTTCGGAGAGGGAAAGTCCGTTCACAGATGAGCATAAGAGGTTTCTTGTAATCTTTGTATTTGTGTGTTCAACGAGTAACCGTCAGATCAAAGTGTTCATACCTCTGTCTTATTCACTGACTCAAATAAATCAATTTGTAAAAGCCCATCCAGCAAGTGTAAAATTATTTCCGGCGCAATCCTTCCGGGATCTCCATCAATCCCGAACAGGTGGCTTCAGAAAGGCACTGTATAACACTAAATTAATGAAGATTTTCTTTAGTAAGTATATTTTTCATTGTTATATGTACTGTACGGGTCTGACGAGTTGGCATCCGAAACCTATTATACGTATAATAGAACCTGAACAGTATGTACATATATGTATACAATATTTATATGATTATATAATTATATATGTATACGTATATGAGTAGATGCGGCAAAGAAAATTCCCCGACTTGGAAAATTCACAAGAAACGAATTTGTGGCAAATTGTCAAGAAGTGTTACGTTCTTATAAGCAAACTGCAAGAAATATACGTAATACTCTTGTTAATAGAAGAAATCGTCGCACAGGAAACGAAATGAACGACTTTTATTCCCAAATGACGATGAAGACAGAAATTCAGATATCGAAAATATTACTGCTGATAATGATACTGATTAATATTGAAATGTAATTTCAATAGAAATGTAAATTTTAGTTTCTTAAAGTATATATAATAAAGAAGGAAGGTTAAAACTTAACAATTTATGTGAATTATATCATTTTATGTGAGGTAAAGGGAGGAGAGTTGGACCAGGAGGAAAGACGGACCATTGGAAATAAAATCGTAATTATGACAATATAATGGAGGATACACCACGAAGGATGAGGTCCTCGAAGATTTCTAATTGCGATATTTGGCTTCTGTTATGTTAAAGTTTGGCTACCCCTATTATATTGTCATGTATAGTTACGATTTTATTTGCAATGATTCGTCTCTCCTCCGGATCTGAATCTTTTCCCCTTAACTTACGTAAGTTTGTGTGTATGAATGTGTGTATGTATGTACGTATACTCTATGCTTAACATCTGATGTAAATATGAATGCAAATGTTACCTTCTGCCATAATGCAAAGTTTAGGTAAATTTTTCATCACCTTCAAAGTTATGGTATAAGACAAATATGAATCAAAGTTTTTATAAATACATATGTTTCATCTATTGAATTAATATCGCTACGAATATGAATATTTTCTTTTCATCATTATATGCCGTAAACTTTACACGCAGATGCGAACTCATAAAGCGCACAACCTTGCTGCATTTCATGATGTAATATGATGCAAAGTTGCTGCAAAGTTTAAGTGCATCTGTCTATCAGGGAAAGAAACTAAATAAACCTAATTGATAAAAATACGTTACGTGCGTTATATTTCAAAAGATTAAAGGTATTTTCAACCTTCGCAAACAGGGCTGAAACTTGGCACAGACTGTTTTTTCTTGATCAGCTATCGAATGATTCATCGTAAGTCGAATTTAGTTTAAGGGCACTTTTGACCATCTTATCCGGCTATACCCTTTCGGAAAGAAATGGGACTACTAGTGCATGTACCTAAACCAGGATATGGTCCAACAAATGATAGAAACATCGCAAGAAAATTTTTTGACAATCCAGGACCCTCGTCAAAAATAACAGGTTTAGATCAAAATTTAATTTATATAGATGTAGGGTGCAATGGAAGGATTTCGGATGGAAGGGTGTTCCGCCACTGTAATCTGTATCAGGCATTAGAAAATGGCATGCCACTAAGCAATCATTTTCTGGTTGGCGACAATGCCTTCCCAATGAAGGAATACTTATTAAAGCCTTTTCCTGATTGACGACTGACTGTTAAGCAACGAGTATTCAATTATTGCCTGTCGCGTGCAAGAAGAGTTGTGGAAAATGCATTTGGGATACTAGCAAGTAGATTTCGAATATTCGAAAAGCCAATGCCTTTTTGTCCAGACAAAGTAAGCATTATGGTGAAAACATACTGTACGTTACACAATTGGTTGCGAGTAACTGTACATTTTGAATCCGGTGGATTAATTGAAGGCAGTTGGAGGTCTTCGCAACCACCATTGTGCAGGACGTTAGCCAATCATCCAACTCAGCGTTCGCAAGATCTCCGTGAGAAACTTGCTGATTATTTTGTAGGAGAAGGGTCGGTCCCGTGGCAATTAGTGATGATAATGTAAAAATCTGTTGTAAATTTTATAATTTTGTAATTACAATAAAAATACTTACCAAATTATATGTTAGCGTCAGCATGTGTGCAAGGATTGACACGTGGCAAGGTCAATGCATTTGGGGCTTTGACCTGCTTTTCAAGGATTTCTTAGGATTCTTTAGGCTATCGATACCCCGAGCCATATGTCTGTCATCGGACTTGGGCCGGCGGCAGTTGATACTTGAGGTGCGACGAATTCTAAGAGTCGCGGATGTTTTGTTTATGGAACGGCGATAGAGAGTTCGATCGCCGATTCTCGAAGGAACGCGCGTGTGGCCGATGACCCGAAGTCATGGTGCTACATGGCACGTGTAAAAAGATAAGGTTGATTTAGAAGGATCTGGCCATGGAGTGGGGAAGATCTTGCACCTTCTGGTAGGAGGACCATGAGGAACGGCATGGCACTTACCCCAGAACCTTGATCGAGGGTACTTCTAAAAAATATTCTAACATCAGAAGTGGGATTACATAAACTCATACGCTCGCGTAGTAAAGTATTGTGGCCTTGTTGCACTAACGTAGCCGTGTGACCCGCGGGGAAAATCCGAATTTTGTAGTGTGAAATACTTTTACAAATTTATCGGGATGCACGGTACGGGTGACACAGACAACACGTGTGGTGCGGAAAAGACAATGCCAGGTGAATCCAGTAATGTGGAGATGGGGCCGAGTGGGCCTGCCGCGCCCTCTTTTGAGATGCTTTTTCGATAATTTATGGAAAAAGTCGTCCAGGGACCTCCTACCACAGCCGCGGCACCGAATTCTTCCGTGGATGCCATATCCGAGTTCAGTGGTGCTGACCTTGGGGAAGATGCGAACAAGTGGTGTGATACGGTGGAGACAATCACTGAGAAACTCTCTTCCGCGAAACGGCTGTCTTGCGACACATGCTTTGACGGGTCTGACCAAAAAATGGTACAAAGAATGGACTGGCAATTCCCGTACGTGGACGAAATTCCGCGAAGATTTATGTTCGGTATTTGTGTCGGAGGACCGCCTGTGTGAACGACTAGCTCGTGCGGTATCACAGAGAAAATACAAACAAGTGAAAACAAGGTAAGAGAGCATGCATATCATAAAACGAAGGAGGAAAGCGAGGAACTATATATCGAAGAATTAGTGTTTGAGAATCCGCTCAGCCATGATGGCGCTCACGGTCGATCGATTTATCGATCGGGAGTCGCCCATCTAGGTAACGCGTGAGCAGGGGTCTTCTCGCCAGTTCAAGCGTTTCGACGCCATTATTACCAACACGGTAACACACGTGCTTCATAGTTTTCGCTCACCCAAAGTGTTCAAGTGCGGATCACCAGAAAAAGATCACAGAAGCCGTTCATAGACTAGATCACGAATCTGCAGCAATCGTGCAAGCTTCAGAATTCACAGGTATTGTTCAGTTACAAATAATTCATTGAACACGCGAGCCGCCAACCACGTGTCGATCACGCACGCGATCACGGGCACCATCACAGCAGCGGGCTGAATTTATACAATTAACGGCGCTTATTTGCTCACTGCTAGCACTCGAAAACTAATGTCAAAAGTCGACAGTTCAAGATGACCGATTCAATTATCTGTTCAATTTGTGTTCAACGAGTCGATTCAAAAAGGGTTTAATTTTGTATCATTATGTTTATCGTGTACTTCGCTCACTGATCAATCATTGCTCAAGTTACGACGAATCAACTTGACGAAATCATTGTTAATTTTTATTCGTTGACATCACTAAATAAATATGTAAAACCCATCCAGCAAGTGTAAAATCATTTCTACCAGCGCAATCCTTCCGGGTTAGACACCAATCTCGAACAACACCAATCGATTCACTATTGACACTGAATACTTAGATTCAGATCAAAGAGAAAAAATAACCGTCCTAATAAACGAATATAAACAGGTGTTCGCTAAAGATAAATATGACGTAGGCAAAGTAAAAAGTTACGAAGCATTCATTGACCTACAAACAGAAAAATATTGCTATAAAAGACCATATAGATGCTCAATCACAGATAGAATTGAGATAGAGGAACAGATCGCGGAACTATTAAAACATAATCTGATTGAGGAGTCATATAGTCCCTTTGCAGCTCCAGTGACATTAGCCTTTAAAAGAGATGAAGGAAAAAAAGGTCATTTATGTATAGACTTTAGAGGGCTGAACTATATTTTACGGGACACAAAATTATCCACGTTTTTCTTCTCAATCTAATAGTTTTCGATGCGTAGAATCCAAAAATGCAGGTTTTAACTGTCGAAATGCAGCGGTTAAAAAGTTATGAGCGTGTAAAGTTTGACACTTTTAGTGCATTTGCTACGTTACTGCGACGCCATATTGGCTTCTTGTCCAATGAACGGTGTCGCTAGCAGCAGACAGAACCACATGGGTGACGACCATTTTAGCGGGCGAAGTCAAATGTTTTAGTACATTTGTTTTGCAGATGTTACACTTTTTATCTTTTCAATTGTTTCGCAGCCGACAGGTAAGAATTGTTTCAGAATTTCCAATGCGTTTGAAGAGTTTAGTTGTCTGTTTTCCGCTATATTTTTTGCCGTTTTTTTCTTGTTTTTGACTGTTTTGTTTGTTTTTTGTTGTTTGTTTAATTGTTTTTTAGTGTTTCTTGTGCTATTTTGTTGCTTTTCTGTTTTATTTGTTTTGTTTAACTTGTTTATTGTTTGCAAACAAACAATGCAATCTGTACGATGGAACTTTCGTAATTTGCCTAGTTCAAAGGAAGAGGCAATTACTTAGGCGCAAGAACAAGGATTATTACGCACAAGTAAGATGTGTCCTAAACACCGCAAAGCCCATGAAATTGTACCAGGAAACAGAACATGGACTTGGTCGGTTTCGCTGTCCAGCATATCCTGGGCGCCGTAAATGCAAGCAATACGCAGCCACGGTAAATTCATATGACGAAATTCGCTTGCCTTTACATAAAGCGATCACGTAAGTTGCAGCATTTCAACTAATAAATAACTCATGCTGTAAACTGTTATGAAAATTGTTTCATTTTTTAAAGACTGATTTACTGCTTCGCGCGAGATTTTTCGTATGATTATACGGCACACGAATTGATCGATTTCGCGCTGGGGGAGGAAGCTACCACGACGTCGCCCTCGACAATAGCGGCGTGGTATCATTATTGTCGCGAAATGATAACCGACCAATTCATAAAAATTCAAGCGGGTCAACCGAAATTGGGTGGTATCTCGGAGTCTGGTTCTCCGATCGTTGTTCAGGTATCGTACTTAACAATTTCATATTGCTGAGTTTTTCTATTTTAATTATTTTCATTTTGTCATTCTGATGTTATTCAAGATTGACGAAGCAAAGTTCGGGAAGCGCAAATACAATCGTGGTCGTGTAGTGGAAGGACACTGGGTTCTGGGGATTGTCGACACACAGACAAATGATTGCAGGATGATAGTTATCGAAAATCGTGAAGCCAATACTTTAATATCCATAATAAAAGAGCATGTTGCTATGGGCAGCGAAATCCACACCGACAGTTTTAAAAGTTACGCGGGGCTAGCTGCAGATGGCTTCGTACATACAGTGGCGAGCATATAAATAGGGAAATAGGTCCATCAGTACTTAACACAATATAATTTCGTGTTTCTAACTGTATTTCCTTGTCACTCTTTGAGCTTTAGTTACTCTTAGTCTAAGCTACAATGTAGTATCAAAACATTGCATGCTCATTTGTTTACAAGCACTCAGTAGAGCTCAAGTCTTATTAGTGGTAACATTCTTAACGAGCATCTAAATAGGGAAAACTGAATTTTTCATTTCAAGAGCATATTTCGGTAAGTTTATGTACCGGACAATTGCTACTGTCGAGTCGCCTCTCTAGGTTATATTGACGTAGTTCTAGACGTAGAACGCGCGGCGCTGGCGAAAGGAACTAGCCGTTCATTATAGGACTAGCCTCGTATAGACAAACACGTGTGAATATATTCATAAAGTAAAGTTACATATATAAAAGAAACAACGGTATTATTATTTAATAAAGCCTGCCAGATCCTGAAATCCAACAGGTTACGGGCACTAGCACGTTTCAGCTGCGTTAAAAATTAAAAGTGTGAAAAAAATAAAAGATGGGTGAGGAAAAATCAAAGACAATAAAGGAGAGTGAAAAGAAGGAGGAAGAAGGTAAGTGCACGAAGCTTCATATTTAAGAGAGATTCATAAAGTAAAATGAATTCTCTAAAGTTCTTCCTCGGCAAGAAATAAAGGTGTGAATCAATTAAATTAATGCGAAAAGCTAATACGGTGAGGTGTAAAAACACGTGGTAAAATCGGACAAAAGAAAATGGCGAAATATCGTGGGGTGAGACGCGTTTGGAAAGGGCATTCCTTTGTTTGAAATAACGGAAATTTTCTGGTGCGTAGTGAGAGGCCGGCCGGCACAGGCACGTGCGTGCAAGCGAGGGCGAGAAAGAGAAAAGAGAGTGAGGGGGGAGGGGATAGCCACAGTGTGCGAGGAGAGTGTAAACTAAGGTGGGATAAAGACAGAGCGCGGTGGTGTCCCCTTCGTCTCTTGCTCACTATATAAAAGCACGTGCCTGCAACTGCGCACTAGATTGTTTCAAAAACAACGTAAAACAATGGAAAAATGTACTTGCAAGTCGAGGCGAGAAACATTGAAGATTTAAGTTTGCAGTGTGTACGCACCCACATATACGGATTTTTAAACAAACGTACAATGAAAATTATTTTTCAGCTGACACCAGTTTATCGGGTGTGTGGGAAACCCTATCAAATATGTTCAAACTAGATGAGTTACACAATAAAGACGAGGTAACAATTGAAATAGACGGTGAGGAAATATCCGTGAAACCGGGAAGTGGAAAACCATACAAAACTGGTGAGTGTATGTCGACATTAGATGAGTTCAGGAGAGGTGAGAAAGAAATTAATAAATAGTTCGAACTAAGTGTGTGCATCAAGTCTGGAAGTGTGCGTGTCGAGTAGGCTAGCATACTCGTACACGGAGCGCCGTCATGCATAGATACATGCAGACACTAAAATCTCTCAGAATCGAAAATAGGCCGATATGTACATATATGCACATATGAAAGTAGATTCTGAAGCTCCTGACGGCATGTATGTGGGCTTGTCGTTCGGTCTACAGGGCCCTGAGGGCCTGGGGCGAATGCGGGAGGGACCCTGTAGTACGGGCCCTCCTGTATTCGCACCTCCGGGAACCGGCGACACTTGTAGTTCGGTTAGTTGGTTCCAGGAAATTCTCCTAGGCAAAACACGTAGAATATAAATACTTTTCGTATAGGGAAAAGAATGCTGAATGAAAAGGCGTGGAATAGCCTGGTAACATGGCACGAAGAAAAGCTGCTATTCGGGAAACCGACAATCATGCCAAGGAAGAAGCAGGAGCTTGGCAAAACTGCTTCTCAAGGGTGCGAAGGCGAGTGGAAAGGCGGGAAAATTGTAGATGTGGACACAAGCGGTGAGAAAGAAATTGAAGAAGACGAAACAAAGGAGATAACAGATGAGCTAGAGGAGAGCAAGGAGAGTAAGGGAAGCAGAGGAGAGATCAAAGAAGCAATTGTTGCCACACAAGCAGGTAAACCCAAACAAGGTCTACGAATTGTACAAGACGTAAAAGTTGAATCCGACCCCAAACGAATAAAACCCATGAAAATCAGAAGCAAACCCGAAACCCCAAGTAGTAGAACTAATATAGGTAATATTTCAGCGCTGGTCAAAATAGAACAGCAGGAAAAGAGAACGACAGAGCTGCTCCAGTCGGTGAACAGACTATGCGAAATTTCCTCGCAAGCCCTGAACCAGTATCAGGAGTCTGTCCGGAAAATAGAGACCGTGGCAATAAACGCAAATGAGATGATGAGTGAGGTGAAAAAAGAGCTTGTATCATGGCGAGAGGAAAGAATGGCTGAGAATCAAAGAACGAGGGACCTAAGGCAGACGGTGAGGGAAGATCACGCGACCCAAATTCAGCGGGTCTATGAAATGGTCAACAAATTGTCTGATCTGTACCAGAAGCTGGACAAAGAAGAGAAAGGAGAGAGCCACGGTGAGAGACCCAGCGAGCAGCGATATGAGGTGAGAGACCCAAATAATAAAGACACAAACGGCAGTCTGAATGAAATGGAGGGTTAAAATTTCAAGAAAGAAATCGCAAATGTAGTTAAGTCGGAAATTGAGAACTTGAGAAATATAAAGGTGAGCCAGTCTCAAGACAGAGAGAACAAGGACACTCTGAAGTTAAAATAGTTAATAGCGGTGGGTCCATGAGGCGAGAGTACAAACTTAACAACAACATCAAGTTTGAGCACTTTCTCGACTATCTTTCTTCAGAGTTGAGAGCCTGTGGTCTACTGCATGTAATTAACGACAAAGAAAATGTAGGCGGGATAGATGAGAACACTCTAAAGGAACAGCGGTTCAAGGCGAGAGATGTAAAAATTAATCGGCTAGATCAATCGTACTACTCAAAAATAGCAAACCTGAAAAACCCCATAGATATTCTTGAAAAATTGAAAGAAGCTAAACGAAGCGAGGTAAATGTAACATCTCACTCGGTGAGGAAACAAGTTATACAGCATGCAGTACATCATAGGAAAGACCACAGCCGCTGAATTCTGCGACAAGTTTGAAGAAACAATAAGAAACTACGAAAACTCTCCTGGGGCGTCTCTCTTGTCCGAAGAGGAAAAGAGAGACGCATTTTACAACGCGGTAATGATTTCGGTTCCGAACATTCAGACTGTTGAGTTTGTTAAAAATTCTAAAGGTGCGACAACTTCATACAATGACTTGAAACTTCTCGTAATGAAGGATGAGGCGGTGAGGGTACAGGTGAGCGGATCAAATGCAGAGGTGAGGTCGGCAAACCAGGCCCTCGTAGACAGCCGCAGATGCTATGAGTGCCAGGCCTATGGGCACATAGGCGCGATGTGCCCAAACCGGGGTCAGGGAGTTATGTGCTACCATTGCAAAAGGATTGGAAACCACAGGGCCCCGGACTGCCCGTACAAACCTGGCAGCTCAAGAGACGCGGTGAAACAAGGAGGACCATTTAGAGGAAGAGGTAGACTCGGGCAAAAAGGTGTGTTGAAAAGAAAAAGGGAAAGTGTAAAGATGAGTGAAGCGAAAAGGGGTCGGTTCGATGTCAGTAAAAGTAGGGGAAGACGAGTATACAAAAGCTTACACTACAGAGGTGGAAGCCAGCCAGCGAAGGATGAGAGAAAGGGTGAGTATCACAATGAATCCAACCTTGTAAGTTCAAATGGGAAGGGAGACACTGTTAAAGTTGCGAACAGAAATCCGATGAGTTTGTTGGCCAGTAACACTGAAACCCGGGTTAGATCCTTCCCAGAATTTGTGGCAGACTCAGGTGCGACAGAACACATAACAAATACTAAAGTCATGTTTAAAACTCTTGACGAAAGCGACTATGGTGTGATAAAGTGTGCCAATAAAAGTAACACAACAGATATAAGGGTAAACGGAACAGGGAAGATCGAGGTGAGACTTAAGAACGGTCAATGGCGAACGGTATCGTGCCATGATAACTGACTTTTTGTGGCCTCAATTACATGACTTGGACCTGGATAACATGTGGTTCCAACAAGATGGAGCAACGTGTCACACAGCGGGCGTTACATTGGAGTTGTTGCAAGAAAAGTTTCCAGAACGCGTTATTTCCATAAGGGGCGATGTGGAATGGCCGCCAAGATCGTGCGATTTAACGCTCTTAGACTTTTTTCTCTGGGGCTACGTTAAGTCGCTGGTTTATGGTAACAAACCAACAACAATTGATCAACTGGAGAACAACATCATCCAAACCATTGGTGAGATCCAGCCCGACTTATGCAACAGAGTCATGCAAAATTGGACCTCTCGCATCAAGTTCTGTAAACGAAGCCGCGGAGGCCATTTGACTGATATCATTTTTCAAACATAATGGTATTGAATGTACTTTAATCCGCAATACAGGTTTCCGTTATATGTAGTACACAACACTTTTTATTCAATTTTAAAGTTCGGACACGCTTAATGAAAAACCCTTTAGTTAATTGAATCGCATAAATTATGTTCCTGAAGTGTTTTGAAGATATGTAAAATAAATTCAGTATTGTATTTTTCAATTTGAAGCATCTTAAATTATGTTGTATGGACTTGGGCACCTTCAAATTTTATAATGAATCTGGTTGTTAATTTTGAAAGTGGCCTAACTCCATTCTTGATAAGAAAACGCATATTATTCACTTAATAATTGCCACTATTTTAATAGGAACTATCAATTTAACACCCTTAGATACACTTAAGCAGTATGATTCATTAGTGTCCTATACGTATATTTTTAAATTCATTGAAACGCAAACCCTTAAATATCTCGATTTGAAGATAAATGGACTTAGGCCACTTTCAAAATAAACGGCTCAATTAGTGATGCTTATCCGCTTCCCAATATCACTGATATATTAGATCTATTTGGAGCAGCTAAGTATTTTAGTATTGTTGATTTGGCATCTGGTTTTCATCAGATCTCCACCGATCGCAAATCTAAACAAACAACCGCTTTTTCAACTCCTTATGGGCATTATGAATTTAATAAAAAGCCTTTTTGTCTTAAAAATGCCCCAGCCACGTTTCAAAGGTGCATGGATTTAGTATTGTCAGGGTTACAAGGAATAGAACTTTTTGTTTACATAGACGACATTGTTATATATGCTGATTCTTTGGAGGAACACTCTCGTAAATTAAGAACCTTAATGGCACGTCTACAGAACGCGGGTTTAGCTTTGCAGCCTGAAAAATCTCGATTTTTTCGTCACGAAATTGTTTATTTAGGTCATGTCATTTCTTCAGAGGGTCTTAAACCAGATCCTGGGAAGATAAGTGCTGTGAAATTGTTTCCTCTCCCTGTTACGTCCGGGCTGAGTTTTCATCAACCCGACCTTGCGTTCCTCATCGGGTGCGCGTGCACTTGAAGGTATTCCACACGAGAACACGAGAAAGGAGTTTGAGATTCAAAATGACCTTTTCCTTTTTCTTTTTATTTTATTCTCAATAGTTACCATCCAATATACCTAATTTGTCTGCCTCGCCGGTGCGACGCACTTGGAAGTATCCCAGGCGAGGAGCACAAAGAAGGCTATATTTGGCTCTTTCAAATAATACAAACCAATCTTCCTTGGGACGATTGCCGTTGGAACTACGTATCAGAAATGTACAGTATTCAAACAATAGTTTAATCGATGTTAATGAATTGCGCACTTATTTCGAATACCTTTCCGTGACTAATGATAGCAGCATTAAAGATAAAATAGGCAATTTCACTCTTTCTGACGAACGGTTAAAAGCATTTACGGGTTTAACGTGGGAACAGTTGATCCAACTTCGCGAAATGATGACTTCCAGAAGGAAATCGAAACAACGGGACATAACACAAGCACTTGTAGTATTTTTATTTAAATTGCGCACCGGAAATTCTAACAGCGTTATCGCTGCGATTCTCGGATTAGAACGGCAGCAGCAAGTGTATGATTTTTGTACGGCTATAGTAAATTCATTTAAAAAGGATATTTTACCATTGCATTTCGGATTCGCGGCAGTTTCACGAGGAAGTCTCATAGATAACGAAACATCCATCGTCGCTAAAAGATTATTTAACTTAACTAACGAGCTAGCGCTGATCTTCGATGGGACGTATATCCGTCACCAAAAGAGTTCCAATAACGAGTCCCCGTTGTGCAAACCTTTCACGGTTTGCACGACAAACGGCTACATCGTCGATGTGATGGGTCCTTTTTATGCCACTCAGAACGATGCTGAGATTATGCGAATCGTGATGCGAGATGCAAATGGTTTGCAAACCATGTTACAACCTGGGGATGTTTGTGTAGTTGACCGTGGATTCCGAGATGTAAAAGCGCATTTTGAAGAACGCGGTTTGACAGTGCTTATGCCTGCTCTGAAAGGTAAGCGCAAACAATTAACTACTGCAGAATCAAATGCATCTCGGTACGTCACCAAAATTCGCTGGGTCGTGAAAGCTGTTCACGGCATAATAGGCCAAAAATATAAATTATTACATCACCAAATGAGTAACAAAATACTACCTAAAGTTAGCCTATTTTGTAAAATAGTATGTTTCCTACATAACACCTTTGGAAAACGTTTAAATTCAGATATAGGTCTTTGTTATGACATAGTACAGAAAATGTCTTTCCAAGAAAACACAGAAAATTCATTAACACAAAAAGCTGAGAACCACCACTGGAGCAGACGCAAAACTTTGTTTAAATCCATGTCAGCTTCCGATGTTTTAGATTTTCCTAAATTAACAGAGAGAGATCTGAAAATCTTTTTTACCGGATCATACCAATTTTCACAAGCAGTATCATATTTAGCAGAAGTAACATCAGCTGTCTAGTCCAGATACGCCTGAACACAATGGTGTGGCAGAACGAATGAATCAGACAATACAAAGAAAGGTAAGAGCGTATATGTATGACTCAAAACTTCCAGGAAACATGTGGGACCTGGCCTTGGGTGCCGCGATCTACGCGTACAACAGGACGCCACATAAAGCGAATGAAATGACAATTCCTCTCGAGAAATTTGCGCCTAAATTCGGATTTGACATGAACCAGATTAGGAGGTTCGGATGTCTGGCGTACATGAAAATCCAAAGGAATAAATACACCAAGTTTGGCTTCACAGGGAGACGAGTAGTATTGGTAGGTTATACGAAAACAGGCTATGTGCTGTTGAAACCGGAAGATGGAAAATTCTATGAAAGTCGAGATGTGAGATTCAACGAAAGACTGGTATACGGAGATAAGTACAGCAGGGACAGCATTCGGAATTGGGAAAACATTTTTGGCGATATAGACGAGAATAATGAGACGGTACAGTTTGAGGAACAAAATGAGCAGCAAATAGATGAGATATTGGAAACGGAGGGAGAGAAAAGGAGAAAGAGAGGACGTCCGAGGAAAACAGAGAAAACTGCTCAAGACCAGATCGCTACGATGCTAGAGCGAAGCAGCTCGAGCAGACCAATAAACGATACAAGTTTCTCTGATTTGCGAATCTCGACGGATCTGAAGGAGAGAACTGAAGCTAATAGTGAATTAGCACAGAGAGAACTGTGTCACGCTTTGATGTGCAAGATAAACTCAGATCCGGCTTCGTATCAGGAAGCGGTAAAGTCGAGTGATAGAGAAAATTGGAAAGAAGCGATCAGAAACGAACTGGAAGCCATGACTAAGAATGATGTCTGGAGATTGGTGGACAGACCGAGATGTGAAAAGAATGAGAGAAAACCCAATATTATAGATTCGAGATGGGTACTGAAAAGGAAAATAGATGAGAAGGGAAGTGTTAGATACAAAGCGAGACTAGTGGTGAGAGGCTGCAAGGACAAAAATGAATATGATCTGCTGGAGACGTATGCCCCGGTTTCGAGGCTGACGCTTGTAAGGTCGGTCCTGGCGATAGCGAATAAATACGACTTGGAAGTGTGTCAGCTGGACGTGAAGACGGCATTTTTGAATGGTACCATAGAAGATGAGATCTATATGGAAATACCCGAAGGAACGGAGTACAGTGAGAAACAGAGACGAGAAAAGGTGTGCAAACTGGACAAAGCCTTATATGGATTAAAAATCAGCCCGAAAAGATGGAATGAGAAATTCACGGAAGTCGCAGAAAAGGCAGGCTTGACGTCGAACGATATGGAACCTTGTCTATTCACCTGGCGAGGTGGAGAGAGGTTCTTGATCTTGCTCTTGTATGTGGGCGACATGTTAATAGCGAGCAGTGATATGGAAAAATTAATAGAAGTGAAAGGAAAATTGATGAGTGAGTTTGAAATGACAGACCTGGGAGAACCAAACGAGTTTTTGGGTTTTAAAATTAGACGAGACAGAGAGAAGAGAATAATGGAAATAAATCAAAGCCAGTACATAGAAAGAATTTTGAAGAGATTCGGTTTCAGTGAAATGAAACCGCAGCGTACCCCTATGGTCACGAATCAAGTGGCTAACAGGAAAAGGAAAGAGCGAGAGGAGGATTGCGAGAACATAGGAATGGCTGAAACAGTGACGAGATGCAACGCACCTTACAGAGAGGCAGTAGGGAGTCTGCTGTATTTGGCGAATGCAACCAGACCAGACATCTCGTATGCGGTGAATGTGATGAGTAGACACCAGGTAAACCCGACTGAGAGTGACTGGAACATGGTTAAAAGGGTGTGTAGATACGTTAAAGGAACCTTAGACTACAGTCTGACGTTCAAGGGTGAGTGTGATGGTCTGGAAGGGTATTCGGATGCTAGCTTTGCAGATTGTAAAGGGTCACTGACCACGTCGGGATACGTAATTAGGTTGTTTGGTGACTCGGTAGGATGGAAGACGCACAAGCAAACCTATGTAGCTCTCTCGACCTGTCAGGCCGAATATGTTGCGATGAGTGAGACGTGTCAAGAACTGGTGGCGGTGAGTGAATCGATGAGTAAGATACTGAATGTGTCATTTGCACCAATGAGATTGAGATGCGACAATAAATCAGCGGAGTCGAATGCAAAAACAAGGGGTGGTGGCAAACTGAGACACATGACAGATACAAAAGAACATTATGTGAGAGAGTGCGTTAAAAGAAAACTGGTGGAAATAACGTGGGTACCGTCCGGAGAACAGCTGGCGGACTTATTTACTAAACCTCTTACTTACAGACAACATCAAGTCTTGACCGACAGAATCATTAATAGAATGGAGAGTCAAATCTAATATCAGATAACTGAGATTGGACTAATTGAATTTTCTTTTCTCTTTCAGACAGTGAAGTGTGAAACAAGGAGACGAGTAGATCAGAGGAGACGAGAAATGGAGAAGAGTGAGACGAGGGAGAGAGTGAAAAAGACAGAATAGATGAGTGGGAAGAGAGACCGAAGGAAGGCAAACGGGAGGGAGTGTGAGAACAGGCGTTTCCCCCTTCGCCTTCTTCTCCCCACTTCTGTACCTGAAACTGCTTCTCTACGAACAAAGGAAGGGCCTTTGCTATTCGTTCCTAGAGCGTCCTAGAGAGAACCTCGTTGATTGACTTACTTTCACTTTACTTTTCCTTTTGTACTCGATATAACATTTCGATACAATATTATATAACTATAAGTGCATATCTGTTATTCATAAATATACTTTGTCAAACAGAAGATAGAACAGTTTGTTTTCTTTCGCCGCCCGAAATATTAAAAGGGAAAAACACCTGTCCCATCAGTTATATAGGTCTACCATTTATCTCGCAACCCATGTGCGCGCAAATTGATGAAAATGGCAACAGTGCAAAAATTCTAGAGATGTAAAAATCCCTACAGTTAAGTTGGTAATCGACTGAGCTCTGGTCCGAGATTCGATTCGGGATACGAATACACTCAGTCCCATCGAAGTTGTCGCAGTGAAGTTGGCTACAAATCGGCTCACCAACGCTGCGTGAATGCGTAGTGAATTTGTAGCAAACTTCACTGCGACAACTTCGATGGGACTCAGTGTACATCGAGTTTCATCGAACTCGTCGCGGCGTGTGACACTACATGCGAAGGAGGGATTGTAGCCAATCAACTGCCGTCGTGAATATGTGAATTTTTGGCGGCGTCTTCTTTGCGCCCCACCCGCCGACGCCGAATTTCGAAGAACTCGCGCCGCCAAAGCGCGAGACTGGAAGCTAAGCGCGAACCAATCACATCGAGATAAATGCGTTAGCTATAGAAATTTTCTATATAAACGGTAACTTTTAGAATTGGAAATCACAATTCACCGAGCAAGAGAAGAGCGCACTTGGAAGATGTACAGTATCGAGGAGCGAAGTTTTATTGTAGAAGAATATTTCTCTACACGTTCAATCACAAAATGCCAACGAGCATTTGTGGAGAAATTTCCAAATTCTTTGCCGCCGAACAAAAGTACCACCAGTCGCTTGGTGCAAAAATCTCGTGCAACCGGAACCATCCATAATGCGACACGCTGTCGCAAATCCACAGTGCTAACTGCAACCAACTTAGAGGAACTCCGAAATCTGTTGGAAGAAGAACCTCACACAGCACTATCAAGAATGGAGCAACGTTGCTCGCTGTCTCATGGCAGCGCGCAGCGGGCAACTAAGAAGCTGCATATGCGGCCATACCGCTGCCACATCGTGCAACATCTTCAGCAGCCCGATTTTGCTGCAACAATCAGATATTGCGAATGGTTTTTGCAATTTCTGCAAGAGGAAGGACCAGCAGCGATGGACACGCTGTTTTTCAGTGACGAAGCCTGGTTCCATTTAAATGGGTATATCAATTCCCAAAACAGTAGAACATGGTCGACGACAAATCCGTACGAGTTTTTTGAACAACCGTTGCACTCCAGCAAGGTAGACGTATGGTGCGCCATATCCCGGAAACGCATCGTGGGACCAATATTTTTCGAGAGGACAGTGACGACCGAAGTCTATGAAGAAATAATTATGCAGTTCATTTCATCATTGGAGCCAACTGAAAGATATTGTTGGTTCCAACAAGACGGTGCCCCGGCCCATACGGCGGCATCAACCATGGAACTATTGCATGAGTTCTTCGGCGATCAGATCATCTCGCGTGGATTATGGCCACCAAGGTCGCCTGATCTCACGCCCCCAGATTTCTTCCTCTGGGGTACATTAAAGTGTAAAGTATACGCAAACAATCCCCGTACTTTGGCGGAGTTAAAAGAAAACATCGAAAAATCCATTTTGGAAATTACTGAAGATACTTTGAAGAAGGTATTTGAAAATATGAGAAGGAGGATAAGTATCTGCTTAGAGCAAAATGGAGGACACTTTCAACACCTGTTATAAATTTCAAACATCGGCCCTTCAATTGAAAAAATCAAATAGCGAAATACGCTGATTTCATATTAATAACAATCAGGCATAGTTTCTTAGTTCATCAAAATTCGTAATGTTTGGCTCTCTGCCGATCGCGCCCGAGTTTTGCCGAGCCGAGCCGAGCCGAGCCGACTCGAAGTTCCAGTACTCGTCGTTCATATGTACATTGAGTTGCAAAAATTTTCATCGAATGAAAGTGACGATGAATTTTTATTTTTCATATCATTTGTTCCAATAACAATTACAAATGGAACACGTTCTGTTTGGGAAAATCCACGTTGCTCAAGCACTCGGTATTGTCGGCCACTCAAATTTTTATTTGCAAAAGAATCAATTCAATTAATTCAAACGGAAGTTCAGAACATGAAAAACCAAATTGCAAATTTGCGACCAAAACTTTTAATTATTGATGGGCGCGAAATTGTAATTGAATATACGTTATTGTTAACGATGATCGACGGAAAAGTATGTAACGCAGTTACAAATACAACATCTGCTCAAAGGTGTTACATTTGTGGAGTCACGCCAAGGAATCTGAATAATCAACCTGTTCAAAATGAAGACAACCTTGCAAATTATGGTTTCGGGATATCACTTTTACATGCTTGGATATGGAGTTTCGAATGTTTATTACACATCAGTTATCGTTTATATATAAAGAAGTGGCAAATTAGAAGTCAAGAAGAGAAAGCTGATATGCAATTAAGAAAAACGCAAATCCAACAAAAATTCAAGCAAGAATTAGGCCTTATAATCGATAGACCAAAACCAGGATACGGCTCCACAAATGACGGAAATACACCTCGGCGATTTCTCAAAAATTCGGCTCTAAGTGCAGAAATTACAGGAATTGATCAACTGCTGATTATAAATTTGGGTGTTATTTTGCAAGCTTTATCTTCTAGTCATAGTATTGATTTAGAAAAATTCAAAACATTCTGCTTCGAAACAAAAAATATATATTTAAATGTATATCCATGGTATGTTAGGCCCGTAACATTACATAAGATATTTTATCATAGTACTGATATTATTCGAAACTGCATTGTGCCTACTGGTCAGCTTTTCGAGGAAGCCCAGGAAGCTCGCAATAAAGATTGTCGAAGATTTCGAGAAAGGCATTCTCGTAAAATATCGCGTGTTGCCACTAATATAGATTTATTAACGATGTTAATAATTACATTTGACCCCATAACAAACAATTACAGAGTATGTCATTAAAAAAAACATACCGTGTTACGCACGTCTATTCAGACAATGGCACGAATTTCGTAGGTGCAAATAATCAATTACGCGAACTGTACGCCTTGTTCGCATCGGACCAATTCAAGGAACAAGTAAACGAGTTCGCTGTAAATAAGAACATTACTTGGCATTTTAATCCGCCTTTGTCACCGCATTTCGAGGGTATATGGGAAGCAGCAGTCAAGTCTTTTAAACACCATTTCAAGCGGGTTGCAGGTGAACGTCTTTTTACCTTTGAAGAGGTCAATACACTTGCTATAGAGATCAAAGTTATTTTGAATTTGAGACCGCTGTGCCCTATCTCTTCGGATCCGAACGATCCTATTCCGTTGACACCTGCGCATATACTGGTTGGTCGACTTCTCATGATACTGCCGGAGGATAATTTTCTTTCGGTTCCAGAGAATCGTCTAACATCATGGAGACGCATTGTAAAGGCTCGCCAGGACTTTTGGAAGCGTTGGTACACAGAGTACCTCAATGAACTAGAAAAGCGCTAAAAGTGGCTCGAGGCCCGTGGCGAGATCAAGGTGGACACCATTGTCATTCTAATGGATAAAAATCTACCATGTATGCAGTGGCGACTGGGTAGAGTTCTGGAGATTCATCTCGGTGGTGATGGAGAAGTGCGGGTGGCTACCATTAAAAACGCTAACGGCGTTTTTAAGAGAAACATTTCTGTGTTGTGTCCCTTGTTTGAAGACGTTTGATAAAACGCGAACTGAACAAGTCCGTGATAGTGACGCAACCTATGTATATATTGTGTACATTTCTGCATATTTTGAATATTGATTATATTTTCCAAAATGCCGAATCCGAAAGAGGCAGGTCCTAGCAGAAATACGGCCATCGCGAGTCTGTTAGACGGAAATAATGCCGCCGGAGATAGTAATAATGAATCCGTTTTTACTGCTTCGGTAATAGAGAGTTTCGCCGTACAGCAGGCTGTTCAACATGTGCCGGTTTTTGACGGAAAAAATATCAGATTACGAGATTTTCTATCGGAAGTTGAATACAACACGGAAAGTCTTCCGACCACGTCAACGCGCGAGTTTTTGCGACTCGTAATTAAGATAGCCTAACGAAATTCTGCATAGCAGTTCCGGTTCCTAACATCAAATCGGAAACAATAGCTCACGCGTTAGTAACTCATCTTGTTCTGCAGTTCGGTACACCCAAGGTTATTTTATCGGATAGAGGTACCAGTTTCTTAAATAAAATCTTTTCCAGTATGGCCAAGATGTTTGGTATCCAACATGTTACTACATCCGAGTACCGCCCGCAAACTAATGGTGCCCTAGAACGTAGCCATGCGGTACTTGTAGACTATATCACCTACTATCTTGGTGATTTCGACGATTGGGACAGGTTAGTTCCTTTCGCGATTTTCGCGTATAATACTTCCGTGCACGAGGGTACGAAATTCACACCTTTCGAATTGATTTATGGGAAACGTGCGCGATGCCCTACAGCATTTTCCGCTAACGACGATCTTCCGACTTATGACGGTTATATAAGAGATCTCAATGATCGTCTGAACGAAATGCAGGAAATTGCGTGAAATAATTTAAACCGAGCGAAAATCAGGTCGAAGTCCTATTATGACACGAGATCGCGTCCATTTAAGGGTAAAGTAGGAGACATGGCATACGTCCTGGTTGAGCCAAGGGTACGAAAGTTTAGCAAACGGTATCACGGTCCTTATGAAATAACAGAAATTACGCCGAAACACAACGTCGTATTGAAGGATGAAATGGGTAACCTCTTTTCCAGGCATATAGATAAATTAAAATTCTGGAAGACAGGAAAAGTTTGATTACAATGCACAGTCGGCCTTTTGTTCGCGAATTTAGAACCAGATGATTCGACTAAGAGGCAGCCGAGATTCTGTGGAAGGGTCGACTGGCGCATTGCGTTTCTTTGTATATTTCTCTTTGCAAGAGCGGATTGAGCGACTAATTTTCCAGCATTTATTGAAAATTCTATGTTAGTTTCGCAAATGTTATCTATGTATTTTGCGTCCCCTTAGACTTGATATAACGATGACCACCTACAACGTCCGGAAGGAGGACAACGAGGGACGGAGGATATTCGTCGCCAACCTGGCCCCGTTCACCAGAAATAAGACGCTGCTGAAGGTGTTTGATGAATACCACCCACAACATGCGGCTATCATCCAAAAGCCGTCGGGGACGATTGGGTTTGTCACCTTTCCTACGGCAGCGCAGGCGAGCGACGCCCTCGCTTGGGCCAAGAGAACGGGCCCAACCCCTCATAAGCGGAAGCTCTCGATTAAGAGGGCTGATTCCTGGCACGAAACCAACTTGATTCGACCAAGGCCTCGCGTCGATCCGTTTCCGGAGCTGCAGCGGGTTTACTCGCCTCCGCTTCCGATTGAGGTGGTAGCCAGAATAGCCAGGCTCCTCAGATTCAGCGGCCGTGCGCGGATGGAAGGTGTCTGCCGTGCTTGGAGGCAAGGTGCCCTTGCCTCATACGCAACTATCCAGCAGCTCAACTCCAGCGATTGGCGCTGGCCAGACGGTTGGGAGGGAAAGAGGATCACCACTGAGGCCTTCTACTGGACAGTGCAACGCATGGGCCCATACGTCACGAGCCTGCTGCTGCACGACCGCAACGTGACCGGAAGACTTCAACCCCAAGACCTCTCAATCGCCGTTCGCGGGTGCCCATTTCTTACGGGCATAGATTTGACCGGAACGACCATTCGCTCTCCCGCGATTCGCGATCTAACGCCTTCTGGTACCAATTTACGTGAATTTCGGGTAGGGAAATGCCAGGGACATCTAGACATTGAACTTGAAAAACTTTTCGCGGTAGCGTCCCATTTAAATATTTTCGCAGCCACAGGCACGGAATTTCAGGGTAAATCAATGCCATGGATACAAAGATCGCTCCAGGTATTGCGACTCAAAGATTGTCCGTCGCTTCTGCCAGAAGCCGTGGCCGCTACGCTTACATCAATGCGCTGTCTCGTCGATTTAGAACTGTCGGAGTGCCGTACCTTAACCAGCATAGAACCGCTCAAGGCCCTGATGGAGAATCAGGTGATACATACCACCTTGGAGGAGCTCCGGATGCAGGGGGTAAGTTTTGATCCAATATACCTCGACCCGGAATTAGAGGACCTACCTGTCCCGGAAGACCTACAGTTACCTTTCGTTGAGTTGAATATGGGACCTGCAAATGAAGGAGCGACCTTGGCCGCAGTATTCCGCAACTTGCGGATCCTAGAATTGCGATTCTGCGGGTGGGTTTCCAATTCGTTGGTCCTTTACATTGGTCAACATCTAGAGAAATTGGAGCAGCTAGACTTATCTGGATGTTCGAATATTCGAGGGCAATTTGGATTGGAGCCCTTAGAGGCGCTCCCAAAACTTTGTCAAGTCCACCTGGTGAACTTGTACCCCAGCGTGGGAATCCAACCCTTGGCTGCAATAAGGACTCTGGAGGAGGTGCAATGCCGAGATTCGGCAGGAGTGACAGACCAAGAGGTCTGCCGAATAGTCCGCGGATGTCCTGCCCTGACGAAACTAAACGTGGAAGGATGCCAGGGTATTACCCAACAAACGATCACCGGAGTAACCGAGATCGTACGACGGGAAGGACGGAATGCGGTACTCAGTCTCTGGGTCGGCGAATCAAACGTGCAGAGATGGGCGAGGGTACGGCAATCTCTGCTTCTCAGAGTCTATCACGATAGGGCGTACCAACCATTCCTACAGTGAGCGCGGGAGGGCGAATCGCGTCGCGGCGCGAGCACCAACACGCGTCCGCACCCCCACATCGCCGGGGACGCCAATGATTCTAAGGGGGGGTATTGTTACGTCCGGGTTAACTTTTCATAATCCGATCTTACGTTTCCCGTCTTGTGCGCTGCATTTAGAAATACTTCCCCTACGGGAGGCGCAAGGAAGGGCGTTTTTTTTTATTTTTTCCCATTTTCGTATCTTGTTCGCGCTCCCCCTAACTTGTGTCTCTTCGTTGAGTGCACTGCACTTGAAAATATTCCACACGAGGAGCACAAAGAAAGGGGTTTGAGATTAAAATAATAATTCTTCTTTTTCTTTTCTCTCATTAGCTTCAATAGTTCAACCGTTAGTATACCAAGTTTGTGTACCTCGCCAGTGCGTAGCACTTGGAAATAATCTCAGGCGAGGCACACAAAGGAGGCTATATTTAGCTCTTTCAAATAATACAAGTCAACCTTTCCTCGGGATGATTGCCTAGCCGAAACTGCGTAATTCGGAAACATAGAAAGTTGAAACCGTTAGGGAAGAGGTATCATAAACATCCTCCGCCGCGCGGTTAAGCAATGCGACACACTTGGAAATTTCCCAGTTAACCGCGTCGTACAAAGAAAATTTTTGTTCTACCCTGTTAGCGAGATACCTTTCCTACCCGTAAAGCATGCGTCAGCCGACCTTTCCACAAGGAATGAATGCAATTAAGAACGAAAGGGATTGGTATGAAACGGAATGAAACTGTTTGAATGATTATGGAATGCGAAGGTTTGCGTGACAACCACTGTAGTTTGAAATTTGCCGACCGATGTTCAAGAACGTTCGAGACAAAGGTCGACCAAGGCAATAAACATCGTCAACGAACTTCTCCTAAACGTTAAACGTAGAACGTTTCGAATATACGTATATCGTTAAAAATTAATATACGCGGAACTAGTGTCAACTAAATACAACAACATATTCGCATATATCCGCGATTTGACGATGATTATAAAACACCGATTGCCGTCTTACGCAAACCGCCAAAACACGAATAAGAATGGAATAATTCATAGTATTCAATTAATAGTCATTCAATATAGTAAATTAAACAGCTATAATAATCAGACATTTTTCGATACCGGAAATATTATTTATAAGAGCCTCTTTGATTAGCGAAATCGAATAAAATCAAGTCGTAAAAGATTTCGAATATTCCAGAAGCTTTAAAATTGCGACGCATGGAATTCACGTAGCGTTAAAGGGGTAGAAAGAGATAGACAACGCTAGACAAGGGCAGCATGAAAGGTCAGGAAGGGATGAGAAACTAGGAAGAACGACCAACTAACCCTATACGCACGAGATTTCCCCTCCGGCACGTACACTGATTTGCCAAATGATGTCCCCACTTTGGGCCCATGATCGTGGATCGAACCCTGAGACACGACCGCTTGACTGAGGCAAATCACTCTTCGTCGATAAATCATGAGGTACGTGACGGGGAGCCCGTGTTCGCGTAGAGACAGAGTTGTCTACGGGATCGTGTAATTAGATTGCTCGGCAAAGTTCCTCCCAGCCTCTCACCATCGTCAGACTCCCGGCTACACGAGTTCTATCTACCGGTCGTTTAATTTCCCGCTTATCTTTCAAGAATATATATATGTTGTAACGTGGTGACACCTGCCCCCCCCCCCCCCCCCCCGATACAATCGCTGCGCTTCTCCCACCCCACATTTCCTACATAAAGATAACCCTTAACCCTTCCCTTACCTTACCCCTTTCCCCTACCTACCGGTGTCGGGCTGATGGAGGCAACGGACCGAAACAATGAGGACCATCCCCAACAGGAGCTTCGAGGCCGGCGACAGACCTTCAACCCTTCCAGAAGAAAGGAGCAACGCGGGACTTCGGAAAACTAGACGAAGCTACCCAGAAGTTTGCAAACGCCCACCCAGAGCCATCTATCGCCGAGCCCAAGACCTCAGCCCACCCGTCACCGCAGCAATCGATAATCGATCTATCCCGCTGCCGGAAGAGGCCCCTTTCTATTCCCATCCCCTCCCCAAAATATCCCGCGACGGTCTCGTCGTCGCAGCGGCGACGACGAGCCGTTAATGAGTCTAAGGCTACGATATAGAGAGCGAATAGAAAAAGTATTGGAGCGTTTTAGAGAGTTCTGTGAGAGAGAGTTTGTATTGCGGTTGGAGAGCTAGTGAGTTGGTGTGTGAAGCGCTGGTGTGTAAGCCCTTTTCCTAATTACGATCATTAATTTGCGATTATACTGTGTAAGTTTGGCAACGAACCCCCTTCTCGTTTCGGTCCCCTTTTTCTGTAAACTACGCATAACGTGGTGAACCCCGTGAGGACCCATCCCAGCCCTGTACCGTCCCGTCCCCCACTATTTCCTCCTCGCGTACTCCCCCGCGAAACTGTACGGACGCAAGTGCCCGAATCCCTGCTGTTGTGAATTCCCCAATACCCCCTTTCCCTTTTTTGATTTCAGTTGCCTCAGTGTGGCTGGCGCCCAACATATTTATATTTTGCGACACCCCCTGTATAGAGTGAACACCCGAAAGGGTCACACTATATAATAATATTGTGGATGATAATTAAATAATTTGCAGTGCTGGGTGGTTTACAACCCATCCGTTTTCTAGGAGGTACTAAAGGGTAGTTATAAAATGGTTATTGTCGTTTGCTAGTCAAAATCTTTCAACCAGATGTTTTATAACATACAGTATAATTCGTGACCAGATCTTAATGCTAATATTCAACGATTGCCTTGGCTATTTCCCAATCATAAACCGCGGTCCACGAACGAGACCAAGATTCAGAGCCCTAAAAACTACCCTTCTGAAGAGAAAAATTTCTATTTAACCATTTATAAGTAACTGTAAATATGTTAGATAATACTACCTACAGACAGTATATAAGAAAATGTTTCATCGATTCTTAATTAGTTCTAAAACAGCCGTGTATATTTCCTACTAGCGTCCGAAAGATTTAAAGTCGCACTAGCGAAATCGAAGCTATGGATAGAAAAGTCTGTGAACTGTCAATTGAGTTAAGAAAAGTAATTATAAAATTGCGGTATCAAGGAAAAACATTCCGCAAAATCGGGATCATTGTTGGGAGGTCACATTCTACCGTGCAACGAGTTGTTGAAAATTATCTTTCAACGGGATCGTTCACCTCAAAACATCGGCAAGGTCGTCCACGGATCCTTACTTTAATGTTATAAAAAGTGTGAAAAAAGATCCAAAGCAAAGTGCACCAAAGATTGCTAATGAAATTGCAAACACTAGCAATAAAACTATTACGGCCCAAACTGTACGAAATGTACTTAAGAAAGCAAATTACCATGGACGCGTTGCAAGGCGTAAGCCTTTTGTGTCCGCAGTTAATAAAAAAAAAAAACGGCTCACATTTACGGAGCAATATATTAGTAAACCGCAGGAATTCTGGGACACGGTAATATTCAGCGATGAAAGTAAATTTAATTTATTTGGGTCCGATGGAAGAACAATGGAGTGGAGGAAACCAAATGAAGAATTCCATCCAAAAAATACTTGCGCTACTATCAAGAATGGAGGTGGGAGTGTAATGGTGTGGGGTTGTATGGCAGCTAATGGCGTAGGAAATTTATATTTCATCGACGGAACCATGGACAAATATGAATATTTAAATATCCTTAAAAATAATTTGCAACAGAGTGCAACAAAATTGGGAATGGGAGATTTTACACTCCAACAGGATAACGATCCTAAACATTCTTCGTATATAGTGAAGGAATGGTTGTTATACAATGTAAAATCCCAACTGCGCAGCCCGCCCCAATCGCCGGATTTAAATCCCATTGAACATTTATGAGAATTATTAGAAAAACGCATTAGAAAACATCATTACATCTGAAGCAGCATTACGACGAATATTACAAGAAGAATGGGATAAAATTACAATAGAAGATACTAAAAAATTAGTTAATTCCATGCGCAACCGTTTGCAGGATGTAATAAAAAATAAAGCCTGTGCGACAAAATATTAATTTAATTTTTTTTACCGTGTAATGTATGTATTAGTATACAGAGTGAGGCACTAGCTATTGCCACCTAGAATAACTCCGAAAGTATGATAGTCGTAGAAAAGTTTTTCAAACAAAAGTTGCATCGGACAACAGGGGCCGTGGTATGACGTTAATGTTTTGTTGCTAGGTGGAGTTGCTTCAGAGATAAGAAAGTAACCTTTGTTTTTTTAAATGGAACGCTATGTTTCGGTACTTATTTTCTGATAGCGGCTATTGAGACGAATCCAACGGGGTGCAACATTAAGGTCTTCGAAGGTCAACAAAGGTCATTTATAACAAAAAAGGCGAAATAAACTTACATTTACAGAAGGTATTCAAAGTGATTGCCATTGGCTTCAATGCAATGCTGCAATCTTCTTATCACGGATTGAGTAGTATTTCTTATCACTTCGGCTCTTATTGAATCAAATGCTGTAACAATTTCTCTCTCGTACATCTTCAGATCTCAATTTATCGAGCAAATGTATTTAAGTATATGGCGTATAGGATGAGAACGTTGAGGATACCAAACCTGGCAATGACAAACAAGACACTGCGACAAACAAAACACTTGCGATATCGGATGACCGCCTTTCGCCATTCCAAAAAGGTCTCGCTCAGGAATCCGCAGAGCATCAGAGTTTTCGCGCCCGGCAACGCCTGCGACACGAAGTCAAGGCACTCGCGGAACGCGATTGTGAGAAACTAGATTTCCCGCCATTTTTTCCTATCTGGGGAATTTTGCATACGCGGCGAGCGTGTGAGCGATGTGAGCGCCAAAAGAGAAAGGAACGTTAGAGACAAGACAAGTGTTCGTTCGCATTAGATTTTCATACGTAATAAATTTCCTTTTTATCATTGATTATCATATCTGAATCAAGTGTTTATCTCGCCTTCTCCTTTAAACAATCTCATCACCGCCTTGCATCATTTTAAACAGCGATGACGAAAACCCTGTGCTGGCAGGTTTTCGCAAGCCACGGGCGTGACCCCTTTTGGGGAATATAAATTAACGACACGAAGCAGACCACGGGCTCTTAGTTTCGTGATTACGTGAAGCAGAAACGAAGCGCTCTCCGTTCGCGACCCGCAGTAGACCCGCGTCTTAGACTACTCGAAACCAGAAAGATCATCAACGACATGCTCGGCCCACGGTTCAACACGAGTGTATCGCCGTAGTATGAGATACCAGACCATAATTGGACAAGCTCCAGGAGTACACCCGTGTGCTGTGCAGAACCACCACCAACCGCTTGTATCTTTCCACGTCGAGTCGTAGCCATGCGTCGTGAGTCTAGTGCCATAGCGACCCGCGACAGTAAGCGAAAAGCGAGACCTAGAGTGTGATTCACCGACGAGTGTAATACGAGGATATACGAGCTACACCCGAAGCCAACGAAGGGTATGTAATAAGAGAACCAGAATATATACATTTGAATATCTATACACGTGTATCCAGATCATTGCCACCCATCCTGTATCCTATATCATTCACAAGGTAGGTCAAGGTGCGCTTTAGCGCTTTAATCGGCAGAACCCGTATATCTTACAAGGGAACATGCCGAACTGTCCGTCTCCGATTTCAATGAAACTCGGTGGATATATTAAGCAGGTGAAAATAAGAGATACGTCTTTTTTTGTAGCGGCGCAATCGCAAGTTTAGGGAGTAAAATCACCCCTTGAAGTTTCAGCAAAAAAATGGTATCTCGAAAACTATCACAGATATAAGAAAACTTCTTAAGGAAAAGTTTCATAGTTTCTTGAGGTAAAACAAAAGGGGGTCACAGATTTTGTAAAAAGTGCTTTGTTTATAACAAAAAAATTTGTTGTTACAGTATTTTAAGAGATACAAAAATTTACATTATGAGAAAAAAGAACCGACATTTTTTTCCTAATGATTTGCCTCCTAAAGTTTTGTAACTTTTCATATAATACGCAGACCGCCTGAATCCGCGATGATTCGGCGGCACGAGATATACATGTACAGGGTCTACCATTTATCTCGCAACCCATGCGCGCGCAAACTGACGAATGTGGCAACAGCGCAAAAATTCTAGAGATGTAAAAATCCCTACAGTTAAGTTGGTAATCGACTGAGCTCTGATTCGAGATTCGATTCGGGATACGAGTACATCGAGATTTATCGAACTCGTCGCGGCGTGTGACGCTGCACGCGAAGGGGGGATTGCAGCCAATCCACTGCCGTCGTGAATATGTGTTAGAGTCACACGCCGCGACAAGTTCGATGCAACTCAATGTACATACATATGCACGACGAGCACTGGAACTTCGAGTCGGCTCGGCTCGGCTCGGCTCGGCAAAACTCGGGCGCGATCGGCAGAGAGCCAAACATTACAAATTTTGATGAACAGAGAAACTATGGCTGATTGTTATTATTATAAAACCAGCGTATTTCGCTATTTGATTTTTTTAATTGAACCATGTTGTCCTCGTTAAGGATTGGTGGCCCTGATAAGGGCCGATTGTACGGGGATTGTTTGTGTATGCTTTACACTTTAACACACACCAGAGGAAGAAATCTGGGGGCGTCAGATCGGGCGAACGTGGTAGCCATAATCCGCGCGAGATGATCCGTTCGCCGAAGAATTCATGCAATAGTTCCATGGTTGATGACGCCGCATGGGCCGGGGCACCGTCTTGTTGGAACCAACAATATCTTTCAGTTGGCTCCAATAATGAAATAAACTGCATAATTATTTCTTCATAGACTTCGGCCGTCACCGTCCGCTCAAAAAATATTGGTCCCACGATGCGTTTCCGGGATATGACGCACCATACGTCTAGCTTACTGCAGTGCCATGGTTCTTCAATAAACTCATGCGGGTTTGCCGACGACCACCTTCTACTGTTTTGGGAATTGATATACCCATTTAAATGGAACCAGGCTTCGTCGCTGAAAAACAGCGTGTCCATCGCTGCTGGTCCTTCCTCTTGCAAAAATTGCAAAAGCCATTCGTAATATCTGATTGTTGCAGCAAAATCGGGCTGCTGAAGATGTTGCACGATGTGGCAGCGGTATGGCCGCATATGCAGCTTCTTAGTTGCCCGCTGCGCGCTGCCATGAGACAGCGAGCAACGTTGCTCCATTCTTGATAGTGCTGTGTGAGGTTCTTCTTCCAACAGATTTCGGAGTTCCTCTAAGTTGGTTGCAGTTAGCACTGTGGATTTGCGACAGCGTGTCGCATTATGGATGGTTCCGGTTACACGAAATTTTTGCACCAAGCGACTGGTGGTACTTTTGTTCGGCGGCAAAGAATTTGGAAATTTCTCCACAAATGCTCGTTGGCATTTTGTGATTGAACGTGTAGAGAAATATTCTTCTACAATAAAACTTCGCTCCTCGATACTGTACATCTTCCAAGTGCGCTCTTCTCTTGCTCGGTGAATTGTGATTTCCAATTCTAAATGTTACCATTTATATAGAAAATTTCTATAGCTATCGCTGGAATTTGTCTCCATGTGATTGGTTCGCGCATAGCTTCCAGTCTCGCGCTTTGGTGGCGCGAGTTCTTCGAAATTTTTGGCGGCATCATCTTTGCGCTCCAGCCGCCGAAGCTGAATGACCACCACGGTCGCCCCATCTGATGCCCCCAGATTTCTTCCTCTGGGATGCGTTAAAGTGTAAAGCATACACAAACAATCCCCGTACCTTAGAGGAGTTAAAAGAAAACATCCAAAGATCTATTTTGGAAATTACTGAAGATACTTTGAAGAAGGTATTTGAAAATGTGAGAAGGAGTATAAGTGTCTGCTTAGCGCAAAAGGGAGGACACTTTCAATACCAGTTATAAATTTCAAACAATTGGCCCTTATCAGGGCCACCAATCCTTAACGAGGACAACATGGTTCATTTAAAAAAATCAAATAGCGAAATACGCTGGTTTCATATTAATAACAATCAGCCATAGTTTCTTCGTTCATCAAAATTCGTAATGTTTGGCTCTCTGCCGATCGTGCCCGAGTTATGCCGAGCCGACTCGAAGTTCCAGTGCTCGTCGTGCATATGTACAGCAATGCTTCGAAATAAGCAAGTGGCTCGGGACCGAACAGTTGCTTATTTCGAAGCATGTATGCTATTCGGCTTGACTTTGTTCTCGAAACGGGACGATAGAGAACGCGAGAAACTAGTGAGAGATCCGAGATAGCGGCAAATCATAAAGTGATCGGCCGAGCAGCGATGTTATTTTTTGGACAAGGATAGAATATAGCATGCCCTCTCATTCTCGCACTATGCTTTATTTCGAAGCAAATATACCAAACTGAGAAAGCATTATATATATTCCATCCTTCTTCTACTAACCGATGTCACTGCTCAGTCGAGCGTGAAATTTATTACCCTAAACATCGGTTTCGCGCTTTCATGGACCTCACACTCATTTCTCGTACCTCTCACTTTGCGGGCGACTTCAAACAAAGAAGAAGGGATAGCGAGTTGCTTATTTCGAAGCACTACTGTACATTGAGTTGCATCGAACTTATCGCGGCGCGTGACTCTAACACATATTCACGACGGCAGTGGATTGGCTGCAATCCCTCTTTCGCGTGTAGTGTTATGCCGGCAGTACACGCTCGCCGAGGCGATTCGAACGCGAGATCTTCTGAGACGAGAGTCCTGAGACCCGAGATCCGAGAGCACCTTGTACACTCTCGCGAGGGCTACCCGTGTACAGGGTGTAAAAAAATTAAATGTCACAACCTATATGGGGTGATTCTACACTTCTGGATCGGTGGAGATCTGTCAAAAAAAGCGACCGCAAAATTGACCTTGACCCCTAAATTCAAGGTCAAACTTTTTTATTGGCTTATCGTATAGTGCTCATCGAGGGGATAAAAAGTCTGAAAGGAACCATGTGCCGGAAATCAACCCTTCTCCTAGAAAAAAGCCGTCAAAGTTTCCATATACCATAATGCATTAAACGTTGAGTCGCCCGGTACCCCTCTCCAGTGATCTTGGCGCGGCAGTCTCGCGTATCGCTCGAATTTGATGCTATAGGACAATTCTTGAATTTCAATCACAATGCCAGCATATAGGAAGGGTAAATTCTAAGAGAGCATATTTAAAATGACAAAATAACTACTGCGTGTAAAAGAAAATAAAAATGAATTTAATTCACTGAAGTTTTGCACTTCGAATATAAACGCAAGATAAATGTTTAGTTTTATCATTTCACAGTTCGTTAACACATCGCGGTTACGCAGTTAATGCATCAGTTACTTATTACGCAAAGGACTGCATCAAACATTCGAATCTCGTGAAATATATCAGTATATTGATTATGGTTGCAATTTGCAAAAGACAATATAAATGAGTTTTATTCGCAGAAGTTTTGCATTTAAAATATAGATGCAAAAGTTGTTGATCGAGGAACAAAAAATCGTATTACTCGCTGCACCATTTGTCTTGTCTCGGAAATGAGGTTTTTAGTGAACCGGATATAACAAATCAGCTCGTTCTCTCGAGAGTGATGATAAAATTCTATTAGTTCTAGAAATCATTTTATTTATAATGTGCGTATATTTTGTAGTCAAATCCAAGGTTGAAAGCATCGGCTCCGCATAGTAACAGGTCGTGATCCCAGCTTCCGCACTAAGCATTTTATTTTCTCGTTCTTCCACTTTTTTTTGCTGCTGTTCGTTTCCTCTCTCTTTTCCTTCCGTTCTTGCTTTCTCTGTTTCCTACTTCCTTCTTTCTTAGTTCCGTCTTTCCTTCCTTCGTTCGTTCCTTCAGTCCATCCGTCTTCCTCTCTGCCGCTCTTTGTTTCTGTCCTTTTTTCTTTATGCCTGGAGGTCGAGCGTCATAAAAAGTATCGGATCAGATATCACGTGAATTGGTGTAGGTTCTATGCGAACGGCCATTCGGTTGTTGAACTTATAGATGTGGTGTTCACCCCATCTCTATTTTTCTCCCTGTTTTACTTATTTCTTTTCTTTCTTTCCTCTGTAGTTTTTATGATTTCAATAGGAGACGCCTCCATCTCGCACGGTTTCGAACTCGGTAAAGAGGCAGTTTATTCGTAACCACGGCGGAGCGAAGATGCCCAAGTATAAAAATATTCGGGTGATGTTACGTGCTATTGACGAAGCGGGACGAAATTATACTTTAGCTCGTAAGATTTATCGTGATTTAGTGCGGAACAATGGGAGACGATTACACCCTAACGAAATTCCTGATAGACGAGATTTTGCGCGACTGGATTATCAATTCGGGGAGCAGGAAATCGTGATGCAGCTTACTACAAGACGTAACGGAGCAGGTCGACCTCGAGTGCATTGGCAGAAAGAAGAAAAAGTTATAGCTCTCGCAAGAGCTTATCCACTGATGGGGTTACGGAGCATCGCGAGAAGAGTAGGAATCTCGCACATGACAGTGCGGCGTATAATACGCGAAGAAGGTCTGCGACCATATAGAATTCGACGTGTCCAAGCCCTACGCCCTAACGATTATGCCACACGGCGAGAATTTTGTAACTGGATGTTACGTAAACTGCGACACGATCCACGCTTTCTGGAACGTGTCCTATTCACGGATGAGAGCAGCTTTTCGAGTAGCAACATCCTCAATCGGCAGAATGCAAGGATTTGGGCGTACCGCAACCCCCATGCGATGATGGAGCAATTTAATCAAGGAAGATTCACCGTTAATGTCTGGGCAGGCATCATTGGCAACCATATTATCGGCCCGATCTATTTGCCGACACGGTTAACCAGTGCAACATATCTTCAATTTCTAAGATCGAAACTCTTAAGTGAACTGCGGCACATCATTCTGCGAAATCAACGAAATTCAACCTACTTTATGCACGATGGTGCTCCACCGCACTCCAGCCGAATGGTGCAACAGTTTCTAACTGAAATGTTTGGATCGCGGAGGATAGGACGAAGACCTGCTCCCCATGTGTGGCCTCCCCGTTCACCGGATTTGACACCACTGGATTTCTTCCTCTGGGGAGCCGTGAAAGACATCGTTTATCGCTCAGGTGGAGAAATTACATCGGTCCCACAATTGAAACGACGGATTGAATGTGCATTCAACCAAATTAAAACATCGGGGAAAAGATATAAAGAAATATCGAGCAGCGTGTGCGTGCATGTTTGTGCAACCGTGGTGGTCACATCGAAGCGGGCACGCCGACACGCAGGCACGTCTTCTTTTTTACACCCTGTTCGCGTGCAGCGTCACACGCCGCGACGAGTTCGATAAATCTCGATGTACTCGTATCCCGAATCGAATCTCGAAACAGAGCTCAGTCGATTACCAACTTAACTGTAGGGATTTTTACATCTCTAGAATTTTTGCGCTGTTGCCACATTCATCAGTTTGCGCACGCATGGGTTGCGAGATAAATGGTAAACCCCGTACATGTATATCTCGTGCCGCCGAATCATGGCGGATTTAGGCGGTCTGCGTATTATATGAAAATTTACAAAACTTTAGGAGGCAAATCTATCATATTATATATCAATGAATTCAGAAAAAAATGTCGGTTGTTTTTGTCTTAGTGTACATTTCGGTATCTCTTAAAATACTGTAACAACAAATTTTTTTGTTATAAACAAAGCACTTTTTACAAAATCTGTGACCCCCTTTTGTTTTACCTCAAGAAACTATGAAACTTTTCCTTAAGAAGTTTTTTTATATCTGTGATGGTTTTCAAGATACCATTTTTTTGCTGAAACTTCAAGGGGTGATTTTACTCCCTAAGCTTGTGATTGGGCCGCTATAAAAAAATACGCGTCTCTTATTTTCACCTGCTTAATATATCCACCGAGTTTTATTGAAATCAGAGACGGACAGTTCGGTATGTTTCCTTGTTAGTATTAGCAGAATAGCCACCCATAAGGTGGGACGTAACAGTGGACTATCTGATCCTGGTGTGCAGAGCATAAAAGAAACAAAGGTAGTGCTGGAAAGATGGAAGTTGACGGTATTGTTGAGATGTTTCTTCGATCATTAGAAAAAGTTGCTATGAAGTATGGGTTTTACATTGGCGACGGAGATTCTAAAACATTCAAAATGCTGCTCAATGTCTTTCCGTATGGTGAAGATTTTATTATAAAAAAGTTGGATTGCGTTTTACATGTTGCAAAACAAGTTTTTAAGTGTGCTAATGAAGCAAGAAAAGCTCTTATTTAAATGAAAAAGCCCTAAAGCAAGCTGAAAATAAAAAAACCCCAGCGAAAAACACTGCTGCAAAGAAAGTTGTCGCACAAAAAAGTCGCAATAAAAACAGTTCCTGCAGTTAAAACTCAACAACTGACTATGAAATTGATGAAAGAATTGTCAAATAATTATGGATTAGCTGTTCAAACCAATATAGATTTGATTGAAAATATGCGAAATGAAAAGGCAGGATTCTATCAGAAAATTTCAACTGATGTCAATCCACAGTACTCATACTGCTCGGTCAATTGGTGCAAATACCGCAAAGCTGAGGCAGCTAAGACTCTTAATACTTATAAACATCCTCCTGCTCTTGCTGAAGATGTTAAAGAAGTTTTAAAACCAATCTATGAAGATTTGACGAAAACGGAGTTGCTTTAAAGGTGTTTAGATGGGCATACACAAAATAACAACGAAAGTTTCAACAAATGTGTTTGGAGTATGGCGCCTAAATACATATTTAATGGCAAAAAAATAGTTGAAATTTCGTGTAAAATAGCAGCCTGCATTTTCAATGAAGGATTTCAAACTCGGCCTGACCGCTGTCGATTTCGTCAAAAGCCACGATGACGGGCGTGTGCGCTTAGCTAATCGCCGCAGTTCCCAATCTTCCAAAGAGACCAGGACAAAGCAGAAGAAGGCTAGAGTGGAAAAAAATGAAATTTTCGAAGAGACAGAAGGCATTTTCTATGGTGCAGGCATCGCTGATTAACTTTAGGTAAGACTTTCTCCTTAAAAAAACTTTAAACGCATTGTTCTCAAAATGTTTTTTCGGTCGGCGACGATGATTTCTCTGGAACCACTGAACCGATCCTTATGAAATTTTAACCACATATTCTACATATGAATAGCTTCAGCGCATTCTACAACCGTATTAAAATTTTAATTTTTACTATTTTTTGGGGACCAAAAATAGTGAATAAAAACCTCTCTTTTTTTTTAAATCTCCACCATTTTTTTATTTATCAATAAATATTAATATCCATAGAATGTGCGAGAGCCACTGTCATACTGAATCTAAATATTTTTTATTTTTTCGTTTTAGATGAGCCGTTATCAAGATATCAACGCCGCCAGCGACATACCAACTTTTCGGGGAGTTACGTTTGCCTGTGATTTTTATGTATAAAAAGTGTTTTAAAAAAAATTAATAAAAAATTTTTTTATGTACTTCGAGAATATATTTGTTAAACTCAATGAATTTTATATCAATATCTATAATAATACTTTCTTAAAAAAAAAAAAAAGGAGGGATTAAAATAGGGGAGAGGAGAGGAGAGTATGCACTGGCTTATGCCGACAATATGGTGATAATGGCAGAAAGGGAAGAAAACATGACAGTGCTATTAAAGAGATTAGAAAGGTACTTGGACAAGAAGTGGTTGGAATTGAACAGGGAAAGGTCAAAGGTGATGAGATTTAGAAAGGGAGGAGGAAGATGGAAGAAGAGAGACTGGCTATGGAAAGGAAAGAAAATGGAAGAGGTGGAGGAATTCAAGTACTTGGGATATACTTTTAGAAATAATGGGGGTAGCGATCTACATGTAAAAGACAGGGTGAGCAGAGCAAGTGTGATAATGAGACAAGAGTGGGGGATCGGGAAAAGAAGGTTTGGAAAAGATTGGAAGAGGAGGATATGGTTGTGGGACAAATTAGTATGGACGGTAATCGCGTATGGCGCAGAAGTATGGAGGTGGAGAGAATGGAGGGAAATAGAAGGGTTGCAAGAGAGGTCACTGAGGTGGATTTTAGGAGTGGACTTGCAAAGATGGGATGCAACAGTAGGGCCGCTTATACTACTCGCCGCTCAAACCGAGATGTATCTACTGAAAATCAGGAAATTTGTAAACGTTATATCTTGAAAACTAATTAAAATCGAGTGTATACATTAAAGCTTAATGAATTCGTCTTGAAAAGCACTATTACATGATCCGAAAAAAAAATATATGGTTCCATTTAAAAAACAACACTTGACCATCATATCTCTTAAACTAATAATGTAAAAGATTTTTCACTTCGACCAAAACATAGGCCTCCTTTTGCCGTGCAATTCCCATATCAACAATGTTTTGTGTCATTAATAGTTACGGAATAACGGAATTATAACACTTAAGGCGGGACACACTGTATAAGCGCGGGGAATCATTCGAAACCCTGGGGCTATGCGACCTTGCATTTCAGCAAATTATCATTCTCAAGCATTTCACTCGCTTGCTTTTTCTACATTTATAGGAGAGCTTCTTTCGTTTATTTTCAAATACAGTAAAACCTCGATAAGTCGTCACTCAAGGGACCGAGAAATTTTGACGACTTAAACGAAGTGACGACTTAAGCGGAGTAAAAACCATGTAAATTTTAAAATGACGAGGAAAGGAAAATGACGACTTATCCGGGTGATGACTTATAGAGGTTATAAATCCATACTCCATACTAATATATAAAAGTGAAAATGTCTGATCGTTTGTTCCTCTTTCACGTTTAAACGGCTAAACGGATTTTAATGAAATTTGCACTATTGGACAGCTTATTCTTTCAAGATGGACATAGGCTATGTCATATCGCAATTGGTTATGTTTTTGACTCGGCATTGCCACTGTTTGCGAAAGAAAGCGTTACAAAAAATCATTAATATTTAAATTTAACGTTTATTATAACAACAAGAAAATACAGAGCCGGAAAACACGTTTCAACAAATCGGAAGAAATAAAAACCGTCCTAGAATACTCTCGCGCTAAACCGCAAAAAACTGTCGAATGCGGAGACGAAAAAAGGCCTGACCCCGGCCTCCGCGCCCCGCTCTCCGGCCCGGCACGGAGAGTGTCAGGCCCTCACACACAGACAGCCGCGAAAGCATATTACCAAATATGGTAATAAAAAGGTCACGGAGCCCCCTAATTGGCGCACGGGAGCTCCGTGAAACAAATCCGTGTGTCAACCGGAATCTATAAAACAGCCGGAACAACAAAGGCGTTTAGAACAATTATTGACGAACCTTGGCGAGCGAATACAGTGATTTTTTGAAGTTTGTACGTGTTGCGCGACAGTAATCTGTAATAAACCGACCTCCGCGGTAAGCGGTTCTTATACTTATTAAACTGTGTCCTACTCAAAAGTGCAGCAGATTTATTTAAAAACCCGACTCACTAGCGGCATAATATTGCGGCAACAGCCAGTCATAAAATCGTAAACAGCCACCAAGACCCCCTCAGTATGCTACATTCATAATATAGATTTATCAGTTTTTTGTATTTTTTTTGGCATTCGTTTCCTTATTCACGTCGTATCAAATGACAAACAAATATTTGTCATTAAAAAAAAAAGATTGCGCCTTGCATTTAATAGTATTTCTGTTTGTATTAAAATGTGTTTTAGCTGATTTCTTTCAATTTTTAACATTCAATTTAAAATCAACTATTGGCGAATTTACGAGAACGCTGTTTAATTGTTAGCGACGTAAAGCCGGGTATCCACTTGTATCAAACGCCCGTATCGTATCACCGCTCCGAACCCTTTTGAAGAGGCAGGCGTTGCCTCGTTGCATGCCACAGCGTGCTACGGCTCGGACAAGATTTCTTCATTTCTTAAAAGAAACGGTTCGGCAATAGGACTGGGCGACTACAGGTGCGGAGTTTCAGTTTGCTGCGTGCTGTTTCTTTATTGTAGGAGTCCATCGCTTACAATTAGTGCTGTAGAACTTTTATTACATGTGCAAGTTAAAGGAGAAATTTTGGGAATCGGTTTATAGCTTAGGGAAATAAAATAGAGAAAAAATATATTATTATACCAGGGGTTCGAATTCACTTAATCTGTTTATTATTCGAAGAGATCATCATTTATTACTCTTGTTGATTTCATCGGACTGGTACTACCTGTGTAACATGCAAGTTCGGTACCTCCACGCGGACTAGGAGGTACCCTCGCGTTTGCAAAAGGCAACCAATCAGAAAAATTCCAAATTGACCGCCTACGACGAATTTTAACCAATACAGGAACTGGAAGTTTCTACGCCGAAACTCCCACCACGATTAGGAAGTGATATATTTCTCATCAATACAGAAAAAGATCAATGTTGTTTCGACAACAGGAGTAGAAGCATTTGCTAGTTTCAACAGATTTATTCGATTTTACTAAGTATAGCACAATGAATTCGCGTAAAATGAAAGCTCTTGCTTACATTACTTTGCATTATGCGTTGGAGAAACCTGAAAGAAATCCACCCCGTTGGTGGGTTTCTAACTTTCTTCGACGACGTAGAGAAAAATATAGTGCATCCAGGTTGTTGTTGGATTTAAAATTTCAAAGTGTCAGTGGGTTGTATAAGAATTTCATGCGGATGCATCCAACAGATTTTGAATTTCTGTTGAACCTAATTGGACCAGAAATTATGCGGCGTGATACAAGCTATAGAAAAGCTATTATTGCGCAGGAACGATTAGCTGTGACGCTCCGATTTTTGGCAACGGGCGATTCGTTTACAAGTTTGCAATACTTGTTTAAAATATCCAAACAAACTATTGGCAAAATCGTTCCTGAGGTATGTGAACCATTACGAAGGCACTAAAATCGTATATTCAGGTAAGTGAACTATAATTCATTTTTTCGAACAGCACAAACGTGAAAATAGAAAAGAAAGGTTGTATGTCTTTTTACAGATTCCAGAAACTGAAACGGAATGGCTGAAAATCGCTCAGCAATATAATGACATGTGGAATTTCCCCCATTCTTCGAGTAATAAACGGATTAAGTGAACTCGAACCCCTGGCATAATAACATATTTTTTCTCTATTTTATGTTCCTAAATTATAAACCGATTCCTCCTTTAACTTGTACATGTAATAAAAATCATTTCCAATTTTCCAAACAGCAGCGGTTCGATTGTGCGACACGGCTTTTGTCTTGCGGAGCGAGAGAATCACACTGTAGCAAATACTATTATAAATAAAAATGGTCCAAACCATATCGTGTTTGGTATCATTTTAATTGGAACAACGTCACAAATATCTTGGTAAAAGTTTTGTAAGAAAAAAATGAAAAATAACAAAATTCAGTCGTTGCATTAGTATTATTTCACTGATATATCCAATCCCAGATTATATTATCTCGCGCCTCAAGTGTCATGTTTCCGCTTGACATAGCATTTCGGGCCTTCGCCTGGATATGTTGTTTTTAAGCCTCGTACTGACCTGTGCATTCGTGCACTGAAAACGTTCGTTCGGGCAAAAATGCTCAAGTGAGTACGGCCCGTTAATGCGTTCGCGAAGGCCCTGGACACGAACGAACGCTTTCCGACGGCTGTCGGTCCATCAAAGGATATTCGTGCGAACAATTTTACTGTGCCGGTTACAAATTTCCAAGTACCGTTAGTCGACCGCTGTCGAATTTACCCTTCGGAAAAACTCAGTTTATGATATGACCTGATGAACCGTCATAAACTGATTTTCGAAATCCGGAACAACTTTTGATATTAATTGTTTGGATACTTTAACACTATTCCTACCGTGGCCGGTCAAATGACCGTTTTTAAATTTTCAATTGGAATTTCCTACATTCAACGTAAGTAAATCGCCTTTAAACTTTACGACTTTTCCTCATATATATGTATGATACATTTTTCAATATTCACTTATTTTTTTATTGTTTATTTTCTGAGAAAAATTTGTAGTCTGTCTTACCTACCACGACCGGTCATTTGACCGGTAGTACGATTTATACATTTTTGTAATAGTTTCTCTCTAAGTCTCAATGCCAAAACTATAAAGCCGTTACAAACGAAAGGTAATGTAGTTGTGGCACGATTTTATCCGAGAAGTGCCTTCCAGAAAATGGTTTACGGCACTTCCAAGTGTTTACAGTTCTCGCTCGACTATCGGGTTAGCGGTGTTTATTTGCTTGATTGATATCCGATACGGTCAAGATCCTCGAATGCTCATACGCCATCTTATCTACTATGACGTAACATAAATAAACTTATAACTGAAGGAAATTAGAGCAAACAGAAAAGAGCTACCAAGACTGGCAAAACTGAAAAACGACGACATGGCACTTTTCTCAACCAAACTCTATCGCTCAAATAATTGTATGTTGACAATTTACAAAGCCAAACCAAGAAAGAAAGTTCTAATTCTCAGTTCAATGCACACCTCCGTACAAGTTGAAGAAAATGACACCCGAACACCGCAGACAATTCAATTGTATAATAGCACCAAATTTGGCGTAGATGTGACCGACCAAATGGCCAGAAATTATTCGGTAAAATCTAAATCTCGGAGATGGCCTTTGCAAGTATTTTTTAATATCTTGGATTTAGCCGGGATAAATGCATGGGTGTTATATAAAGAAACTACGGGAGGAGAAATTACAAGATAGGAATTTCTATTCCAATTGGCAGAAGAACTTACCATCGAATACCAACAAGAGCTCGGCAAAGAAAATCAACCAATACCCATCGCAAGTACAAGTACAGGTTCCCGTGAACGGAAAACATGTCAAATAAGGTGTTGTAAAGATAATAAGACGAACAAAATCTGTCTAAAATGTAAAAAGTACGTATGCGGAAAATGTACAGTTGAGATGACCATTTGTAAAAAATGCGACGAAAAAGAATAAAATGTAGATTATGTACTCTTGAATAAAAGAAAATATATTTTTATACTGGTAAGCTGGCTATTGGTCTGCATTCAATATTGAAAAATATAAGTTGTGAAAGACCGGTCATTTGACCGGCCGCGGTAGGAATACGTATACGTGAAGTGTCGGTAGGAATAGTGTTAAACAGATACTGAAGACTCGTATATAAATCTCCCGTTGCTAAAAAACGTAGCGTTATCGCTAAACGTTCTTTCACCGTCACAGCTTTTCGAAATCTGGTGTCGTTTTTTTGTATTTTGGGGCCGATAGCATTTATTAAAAATTCAAAATCTTCCGATGACATCCGCACAACATTTTTTTCCTTTTCTTTTAATTATTGTGTTCATAACAATATACGCTGCACTGGCGATCGTGACATCTGTTCCTGTCGACATTCTAACTTCGACTGGTTTACGGTAGAAAGAACCTTTCTACAGATACAAAGGTTTACGGTACCTCAGGTAGAAAGGTTTGCGCGAACAGCCGGAGAAATTTCACGTTCGTTCGCCGAGAGCATTCGTTTGGGCAAAATGCACAAGTCAGTACGAGGCTTTACATTTCAAGTGATCTCTGAATTTATCTTTCGAACGGCAAGAAACCGACAATTTTCGGATCGGCCCGTTCCTTCACCTCCGTATCACAGACCAATAGAACTTTCGATACTCAGCAACGGAAAAATTTCTGAAACATTAACATTGTCCTTTTGCAATAATCACACAGGTGATTATTAACATTGCTCTTTTATATACAGTGTAGCATCGACGATAATTGATCTGTTTAAATATATTTAGACGATAAAATTTGTCTAAATTAAATTAGATTAAATTCATAAATAATTTCATCGATTTTGAAATGAATCCAATAATACCGCAAGATTTCAAATAAATTGAAATGTTAATTTATTGAACTTGAAATTCAAGTGACGGCACGAAACGCTATGTCAAGCTCAAACGCATGAACCTTTCCTTCGATGAAACGGCAAAGAATCAACAAATTTTGCGGATGGGCCCGTTGCCTCCGTTCCTTTGGAACAGCACGCAGCAAAACGAAACTCCTCGCCTGCAATGGCCCAGTCCTATTACCGAACCGTTTCTATCAAGAAACGAAGAAATGTTGTCCGAGTCGTAGCACGCTGTGGCATACAACGAGGCAACGCCTGCCTCTTCAAAAGGGTTCGGAACGGTGATACGACACGGGCGTTTGATACAAGTGGATACCCGGTTTTACGAGAACGCCATCGACAACTCTCCAAACGTCGCTGCTGTTAGTCTACCGAAATATGACCCTCTCCCCACCTATGATCAGGCAACAAATCGGCAGTCAATTTTCTATTGATTGGCTACATCAATCCCGGCGGGGATACCGGTCCGCGATCTGTAAAAATACGCTAAAATTCGTGATCCAGGCGAACATATAGCTAGATGTGTTTGGATTGTGTGAAGAATAAAGTGTTCAGAATAAAAATCATTTGATTTTTCTTCCCCTTCTGTTACCTATAGTTTAGATTTCAGATTATATTTACATTAGATTTAAGATTAGAACAAACGATCAAACAAATTCACTTTTATATATTAGTAGCGATAATAGTTGATTAAAATTCCCGGGGCAGAGCCGGGTAACGCAGCTAGTGTATTTATAAGTATGACTGGTCACAAGTGTGTGTTGTTTAGGTAGCCCTGAAGAAATTTGTTATAAATGTACCAGTCGTCATATATACTGTTAGAACCACTTCACTGTAGGAATAAAAACATAAATGAAAAAACCGATTGCTAGGACCCCTTAAGGGGGTAGACGCGGGTAATGCAGCGAGGTGACATTACCGGCAAAAATGGGCCTAAAAAGGGGTTTACGGGAATACACTTTCCGTCCTTATATGAGAAGATTTAGGGCTGGGTGAGGGCTCATTCGAAAGAGGAAGGTCCGATGCAGGGCGGTCTGGTCATGGTTCAACGAGATTGTGTTGATATCTAATAATATGAGTGTCCAAAGTAGAGTAAAAATCGACAAAATACATCCGCAGAATCCCAGGTATATTTATGTCACTAAAACAGTTTTGTCACTCAAACGGTGACCAGACCGCCCTGCATTGAACCTTCTTCTTTCGAATGAACCCCTATTTACATCAAAATCTTCTCATATAAGGACGAAAAGTGTATTCCCGTGAAAGCATTCCCACAGACCAGTTCCGCCATTTTGTGGATAATACAGAGCAAGTCGCGTGACAAATTTAGTTCAGTTAGTAGCGTCGAACTAAACAGGCTGCCGATTTAGAATCGTAGCCAGAATCAGGCGTTAGCTTGATTACGTCACTCGGACTGTGTCTGCGAAGACAAGCGAAAAAGGCAACAACGCCCGAACGCTGACTGAGACGCACTACAGTCATGCTGTCCTTCTCTCATTCTGAACGTTGAGATTATCCCTTTTCGCTAACAAGTAAACCTACGGGAGTGTCAGACTCCGATTTCTCTGAAATTTGGATATGTTATAATACATGAAAAACTAAGGGACACGTATTTTTTTTATCGGCGGAAAAACACATTTAGGGGGTGAAACGACCCCTCGAAAATGGGAGCTAAAATGGAAAAATTGCGATATCTTTGAGACCAGTGAAGCGATTTTGATGATTTTTGGTATGAAAGTGTCTTTCGATAGAAGACGAAAATCGCCCTAGTTATGTTGGAAGAGGAGTGAAAATTAGGGGGTGAACTACCCCTAAACTGACCAATTTCTTGCTACATTGTTTAAACAATTGTTATAAGCAATTAATATTTGTAACATATTTAATTCACTTCACATAACTAACAATAAATGTCAAAAGTCGATCTCATTGTATTTTGAAAGTCCCATGTCAAGTTACTGTTTATTCAAATAATTTTTCGAGTTTTCGTCCACCATATTGGATCCGTCATATTGAATTTTGAAAATCTGATTTCAGATTCGAATTCAGCGATTTAAAAAAGCAATATATTAAAAAGATCGAACAGTTAAAAAATATAGTTTCACAAGGTGTTTCATGCGCAATGCCAAACGAGCGCGGCAATTTAGGAGTTGTTTACCCCCCAAATATTTATATATATAAAAAAAAAATATATGTGTTCCATAATTTGCTTTCCTCTTGAAGTTTTAACAGATTTTACTTCGATCAGATCAAAACTGATTTTCTGCAGCAAGAAATTGGTCAGTTTAGGGGTAGTTCACCCCCTAATTTTCACTCCTCTTCCAACATACCAAGGCCGATTTTCGTCTTCTATCGAAAGACACTTTCATACCAAAAATCATCAAAATCGGGATCTGGTCGATGCATTGATAGCGCAAGGTAGCTGTTCCGAAAAAATTTCAAGGGTCAGAGAAAAGTTGTGTGGATTGTTGAATGTCAACTCCGTGTCTGACCAAATGGAAGCAAAAGTACATGCATTTTGCACAGCACTCCAAAGAAAATGGAAAGATTGCTCTCGGAATAGACGCTACTTATTTAAACGTCATCAGGTGTGGCTAAATAAGGAGATGATTATCGACGATATTTCATCTGTACCAGAAGTACCTGACTCAGTACCAGTACCTAGTCGAGGAAGACGTCCAGTACCTTTTAAAGAAGCATCATTGAAAACCAAAAGGCGCCGCGTCGAGCCATTAATAAAATCACATTCATATGATGAGTTAAGTTTCGCTACTGCAATCTCAAAAAAATCAGCAAGATTAAATGAGACGGAACATAGTGGCGTGTTGCCTCAGGAACTTGTTGCACTGTATTTAGATTTAGGCCTTTCAGAAAGAAAGTATGAAACATTAAGGTATTTCATTAATAGATTACAAAAGAATTATTTTCCTAGCATAAAGACTTTTAGAAAAATAAGAAATTCATTTTTAGTATGCAATATATTAGCTACCGAAATGTCTGCCGAGGTAGACTTGCAGAATATATTAAATGCCACAAGTGATAGCCTCCTAAAATTAATAACCATCGAAAGAAATTGCAATCTAAAACTTGTGTGCAAGTGGGGTTTCGACGGTAGTTCGGGTCACAGCCTGTATAAACAAAAATTTATGGAAAACACAAATTTCAACCCAATTGGTTAGGGAACAAGAAGCCATAATGCAAACCAGAATTGAACAACTCTCTACGTACAACAAATGCGATTTTAACGATGATTTTAATTTGACTATTTCATATGAATTGCATTTTACTATGATAGACGGAAGTATCAGTAACATTTTATCCAACACTAATTCAGCTTCAAAATGTTATATTTGTGGAGCAGCTCCAAAGGAGATGAACTCTAGAGAAATTACCGAAAAACCTTCAAACACCGATCAGTATCGTTTTGGTTTATCTACGTTACATGCCTGGATCCGATTTTTTGAGTGCCTGCTTCATATATCATATCGACTTCCTTTTAAATGTTGGCAAGTAAGAAGTGCAGAGAATAAGATAATATTTCAAGAGAATAAAAAGAGGATCCAACAAGAATTTAAATCAAATTTAGGGCTTCTAGTAGATAAACCAAAACCCGGTTTCGGTTCTACAAACGACGGGAATACGGCAAGAAGGTTTTTCAGTAATTCTCAAATAAGTTCTGAAATAACAAAAATTGACAAAATTTTAATAGATAACTTTTATTTAATTTTACGCATTTTATCTTGTGGTAAAAATATTCATATTCGTCGATTTAAGATCCTCTTAAATAACACATTTGAATTGTACATGAAATTGTATGATTGGTACTACATGCCCAGTAGCGTCCATAAAATTTTAATTCATGGGTGTGAGGTAATTAATTACTTTAATTTACCTATAGGCCTTCTCTCAGAAGAGGCAGATTATCTCAGATTAGAAGCAACGCATAAAGTGATCAGAAAAGACCGATCAAGTTACACGCGTAAAATAAGTAGGAAGGCTACTAATGAAGATCTAATCAAAAGGCTTTTACTCTCGTCGGATCCCCTGACATCAAGTTTAAGAAAAACTACTACAAAAAAACAAATTCAAGATCTCGAGGACATTAAGGAATATATTAATTTTGAACACGAAGCGAACACTATTTCAAGGCAATTTGATTTTCTTGATCTAGAATTAGAGGCAATCGATAGCTCTGACGAAAGCTCCAATTAATTTAATTTTATTAATATCTATATAATTATATATTAAATCATTTATTGTATATAGTTTTTTATTGTTTAATATTATTTCTTACTGTTCCGTTAGCATTAATATTGCCTTTTGTTATTTTATTATAAAATGTAATATGTTTTTTGTTATAATTATTATATTTATATAATAATACTCAAATAATTTCAGTTAACTTACTTCAAACAATTTGCGAGATAAAAATATGAATTATTAGTACATTCTATACATTCTTTTATTTTTGTCCCAAAATCCTTATTCAAGTGCCGCACTATGCGCTACCACCAAAATTTTGTTACGTTGCGCGTGCGACGGCCTGCACACTTATGAGGGATACATTCGCGATTTGAGTGATCGTCTGCACGAAATGCAGGACATCGCTGGACAAAATTTGATATCTTGAATTAAAACAATCTTTTCAGGAGCTGACCGAGCGTTAACACCGTATTCAAATCAAAATCTAGCGTGCGAACATTCGATTGTTACACTGTATTTGAACAATTTAGGAATCCATCATCATGGCATCCACGTCGAGGGCCGTGTACAGGAGTACGGCGGAGGAAAATCGCGGACGGCGGGTATTCGTTCGACGGATACCGCCCTTTACGCAATCTAAGGCCTTGATGAGGCTGTTCAAGGCCCACAACCCGGACCAGGCGGTGGTCGTGCGGAAGCCAACAGGCACTTACGCCTTCGTCACTTTCCCGACGGCAGCCCTGGCGGAGGAAGCAGTACGTTGGGTGGCGGCAACAAAACCTGTCTTCCATAAGCGCCGGATAAAAGCAGACGTGGTCGACTCATGGAACGAGGCGGCCCTATTAAGACCGCGTGCGCGCCCTGAACCGTTCCCAGGGTGGGAGCCGCGGAGATCTCCACCGCTACCAGAGGAGGTCGTGGCAAAGATTGCGGCGTACCTAAACTTCGCTGATCGAGGAAGAATGGAGGGCGTATGCAGAGCCTGGCGAGTGGGAGCACTGGCGTCTTACACCACCGAAATAGTCCTCACCACCGCGGACTGGCGTTGGTCGCAGGGGTGGTCGCACCCCCGTATAAACACCGAAAATTTCAACTAGGCCATCCGCCGTATGGGCTCGTATATTAACACGTTGCGTCTCGACGATCAATGGGTCGCCTGGAGACTGCGGCCGCAGGTGCTGGCGATAGCGGCACGCAATTGTCCCCAGCTAACCGCGATCGATTTGACGGGCGCAACAATACGACCGTCAGGAATCCGCGACCTAATACATACCGCGGGAACTTTGTTAACGCTCCACTTAGGAAGAACAGATAGTAATGTGGAACCGGAGTTGTCGGCCTTGTTCGCGGCGGCGCCGGGTCTCGCGGATTTCAGAGCCACGAACGGGGGCGGCGTTGCCGCGGATGACCCCGACGCTCCGGGAACTACGATTAAGGGACTGCGCGTCGTTGTTGGCAGCACCGGTGGCCGCGTGTCTGGCGGCCCAGCGCTCGCTCTCGTCGGTCGAGCTCGCCCAGTGCCGTTCCCTGTCCTCTGCCGAGCCACCCGACGCCCTCATTAACAACGAGGATCTACATCGATCGGTTCAGGAAATCGTGATGATCGACGTCAATTTCGCCCCGATCTTGGACGGAGAAGAGGAGGACATCCCAGATGCTCCCCCAGTTCCTGATCCGGTTTTCATCGAGCTCCAGTTAGGACCAGTGGAGACAACGCGAAGGCAACTTACCATCCTTCGTGTGTTGTTCTGGAGCTGGGTAGACACCACCTTCGTCAGGCGTGTGGGAGAGCACTTACACCGCTTACAGGAACTTGATGTCTCTGGATGCTCCAACATAAGGGGGCAATTTGCCTTAGAGCCCTTAGGTAACCTTCCGGGGTTGGAAAAGGCCACTTTGAACAACCTCCACCCCTCTGTATCAGCGCCAGCCTTAGCCACTATTGGCACGTTAGAGGAAGTTCGGGCACGTGACAGTCAAGGGATCACGGACGAAGATACCACGGCCATCGTCCGTGGCTGCCCACGTCTTGTGCTCCTAGACGTGGAAGGATGCCTAGGAGTAACGACACAAACAATCATTGAGTCCACCGAGATCGTCAGGAGGCAGGGCAGGGCAGCGGTGCTGAGTTTGTCGGTCGGCGGGACGAGCGTGGATCGTCGGGTGCGCATTCGTCCCAGTCTCGTGCTTAGGGTACTTTACGACCGGGTGCACCAGCCGATACTCCGCGATTTTTAGAATTTTCCATCGCCGAGGGCGGCGATAGTTTTAAGGGGGGAGGGTTTGTTACGTCCCGGCGGAAAATTTGAAATTTATCCGCCTTGCGTCCCTTATCAGGCCTTTCGAGGTTCCGAGGATTTCTCATGCAGGGGTATACAAGGAAGAGTTTGAGTTTAATTCTTTTCTATTTTTGACTTCTTCTATTGCTTTCTCTTCTTTATTCTACTCTACCCTGGAATCGTGTATCTTGTCAAGCCCTTGGGTTCCGAGAATTCTCATGCGAGGTACACGAGGAAAGGTCATTTCTGTTTCCTTCTTTACAATAGTTTACGTGACCCTCCTTGAAACTATCGTCGCCAACCATAGAAATACAAGACAGTTTAATATCGGGTAACGCACAAAAACTCGCGTTAGCTTGTAAGAGAGAGAGAGAGAGCCGTTAGCACAACACCAGCGCTACGCAGTTATCCAGTGCTTCGCATTCCGGGAATTTCCCTTGGTAACTGCGTAGAAACGGGAAAACCGTAATAACTTCTTTGTTAAGGAAACTCTTTCTCTCTCATTTGCACAAAGCGTCAGCCGGTCCAACCAGGATCATTATTACCTGATCGAATGATAGTGTGAAAAGAATGGATGGATGAATATGAATTTAAACGATGAAACTAAAATAAATGAGAACCCTTACAAAGCTTAACGTCGCGAACGTTCGACCGCCGTTCGAAAATCAAGGGTCGTTTAAAGCAATAAACACTATTGTATTCGAAATTCTAAGAACTGCCTAGCGACAACGGCGAATTTTGAACAAAGGAACGTTCTTGTAGAAATGTTTAAATTCACCGCTAACGAAATGTCGATTCCACAGAAATAATTATGCAAAAGATTGTAAATGAATGCATAATCGGCATTGCGACTATCGTAAATGCACCGTCCGCTTTTACGCTAAAAGATCTTTGTTATTAATCAGGCAAGTAAATAATTCTGATCCTGTTAAGGGAAATACGGATGACGGCTTCATCTGTTAATTTATACATTTTAATTCCGTTTTGTATTCCAATCAAGTCAATAGTATTCATTTAATAATAATAGTTCATCATTTTGATAATCAAACTAAATCAATAGCTGTATTTAGAAGTTATACGCATAAAGGAAATACTGCGTAGTTTCTGAAAACCGTTGAAACTATCATGGCGACGAAATAGAAAGAAAAGGAACACCAAAGAAAGGGGATGAAGGATCTTCGTCTAGCTCGCGCGTCTTAGCCAATCACCGGGCACGCGACACTTCCGAGCACGTGCCACGATTCGTCAATCCGTCCCCTCCAAGGACGATGATCGCGCGACGGGCCCTTCGCCCGTCGATCTCGCGCAAATTTCGACACTCTTGATCGATCAATCGTCGAGGTACGTGATCGGGAGCCCGTGTGTCCGAGAGACAGAGTTGTTCGGAAATCGCGATAGTTTTCCTCTGCGGTAAAGACCTCCCCGCGTAGCGAGGCAGAGTGTCGTGGTAGTTGAAATCGTCCGATTCTTAACAAGGACTCACTGACGCGCACGTAAAATCTTCCTTCTACCTAATTTTCTATCTTTCGTTCTGATTTTAAATCGTTTGTTCGCGTAATAATTCCGTTTAACTTCATTCCGCGTAATTAAATATCAATATATTTTTCTTCGATTCGTTATTCGTTTGTCTCTCGTCGACGTACTCGTCCGAATAATCCGTCTTCCGCCGCGACAAGTGCAGTGATCGAAAATTTACCGTTCTTTGCTGTTCCAGATCATCAAGCGAATACATATAGCGAACTACAAGCGAACACTTACGCATTTCGGTAAGTCGATCTTATTACATTTTTGAACACGACGTCTATCTGTTGGCAAAACGGGCCATCTGGTCCAGCCCTTCGGGGTTCCGAGAGTATCTCCGGCTGAGGTGTACCCTCACGGCGGAAATACGCCGATTTCACGTTAATTCGAAGGAAAACGAAATAGCAACCATTTACGCGACCGGTATACTACTTATACAGTTTCAAGTGTGATATCAGAGCGTTTGCATATTATTATATATTTTTGTTAAATTATACTAAGCATCTTTACCCTTGTCAAACTCGCAAGAACTGGTATTTTCATTATTAACAAGTTCCAAATTTATACAGATCTCAATTTTTGGCATTTTATAATCGTTATTCACTTGACTTTTATTCAAAATTAAACCAGTTTCATTCCTTAAACAGTTTCAAAATTTCATTTCAAACACACCTAACACCTTTCAGTTAGACACGCCTACCATCACATACAGATTCATGGAGGGACCCGTACGGGACCTAAAGCGTTGAACGAACCCAACGAAGGACTAATAATCTAAATTCTAATTTTAACATCTTAATAAACTCGTCTTTCGTCTTTTAATTGTCGAGAGCGTTAATCCGCTCAAGATTGGTGGCAGCGATACCAACCATCGCGTCAGAATAGGGGAGAAAGAATAGGGAATTGCATTTCAACCATCTAATTGAAACAGCAGTTTCACCCTTTTCTTTTTCCTTTCCTTTTACGTTGCGCCGTCGCACGCGCAACGTAACAACATCAACACCGAATATAATTAACTATTAATTTAATTTTTCCTCTGAGATAATTATTTAAACATGACGCAAAATTCACACACAAAATTTATGTCGTATACCGAACAGAAGTTGATCGAAAATGCATTAATTTCTACCGTCGCACAGTGAGGTATTTGGCCCAAAAAGCCGGAAAAAAGTCGGTTTAAAAAATGTTTATTATTTGAAGTTGTTGAATGTGTAAAGAACAACGTACCAAAACCACTTTTCTATTTGTATACTTATGAAGCAGTCAAACTTCATTGAAAATTGGAAGATTGCACAGTTCGTTTTTTTTTTCTTGACGGCGCTATGAAACATGTTACATTTATTGGCGATTTTTTACATGTTACAAAATAGCTGTGTACATTTTTATTGTATAAAAGCTTTTCAAGTGAATATATACTACATTTTCGAACAGGTTTTACCTTTCTATCATATATATTTGCATAGTTAATAATATGTGAAAGTAATCAATAAATCAATTATTTTTCTTACGATTATAAGATTTGTACACGTAAATCGGACGTGTACGGGGGGGGGGGGGGGGGGGGGGGGGGGTCAACGCACAAATTAGAGAAGTAATTGATCCGGGATAATCTTCCATCGAAACCAATCAAAATTAGACGATGTTTCCTGAACCTCAAATACCGCATAACCGACCATCCGTGCACCCCAAACCCGTAGCACATTGTCGCAGTACAGCCCTCAACAATACTTAATTTGCTTCCAATTATTGTTGTAGCAACTAGACGCCGTCATCTCTGGGTCAGTTGAGAGGGCGGTAAACGCCCGGGTAGAGCGGATTCAGCGAGAGACGATGCGGCATGCGACCGCGGTGGTGCAGCTGAGCCAAGCGTCGACCAGGCGACGCAATCCGTATCGGTGGTCCCGCCCTGGGAAAAAACGGCGAAGACAGGTGAGGTCAGCCTCAGCACCGCCAAGCAACGCGCCACCACCACCTCTGATGGGGATGAACACCCAGCCGCTACCTCAAGAGTCGGCTCAAGAGACCCGTACCCCCAGCCAATCAAGCCGATACCAGGCCCACCCCGAGCAACCGTACCGATCGCCTTATCTATACCAGAATTTTAATCCAGTGCCATCCTATTATCCGTATTCACCGCATCATCCTATATTTCCACGTCACTATGGTCACCCATATTCTTCAGCCTATCCGCCTGCATACCCACCCACATATCCCTATCCGCCATACCCCGCCATACGCAGTATGCACGGCCAAACAATCAAACTCAAACTGATACCACAATTCGATTGACAGGAAACAGCGATGTCCGCTTTCACTGTGCTGCAAGTAAACCTAAACCATTGCCGCGCAGCACAGGACATCCTATGGCAAACCGTACACGATTACCGCGCTGATATCGTAGTGATCGGCGAGCCATACCGCCCCCGGCCAGAGTGGCATACAGACCCGAGCGGGACCCTGAGCATGTAGTGCGTGCAGCGAACGCCACCTTCCGCCGAGCTGGGTATGATACGTAGAATACACACCTCCGACGGCTGTATTGGCCTTGAGACTCGCGATTTTGTCATATTAGGTTGCTACTTTTCTCCCTCCCTAACAATGGCCACCTACGAAGGCCAGTTAGATGGCTTAACAGCCGGAATCGCGTCGTCCACCAAACCCACGATAATATCCGGAGACTTCAATGCGCGTTCAGTACAATGGGGTTTAGATCGCACTGATGCGCGCGGATATCGATTGCTTCGCGTTTGCGAGCAAACAGGTCTAGTACCCGTGAATAGCAAGGGAGGCCCCTCATTCGTCCGAAATCATCAGCGATCACAAATTGATGCAATAGCGTGTAGTCATGCATTAAGAACTCGCCTGAAAAACTCGTTTGTGTCCAAGAAATACACCGGCTCCGATCACAATTATCTAGTACATCGTTTTGCCGCGACAAGCACCTTCGAGTCCTCCTCGATGAGTTCCGCATTGAGGAATACACAGTACGGCCCTCCCGACAAAGAAGCATGGGCTTCAATAAATAAAAGCAACCTATCCCTACCACCGGAAACTGAGTCCTGGATACGCAAACGAACCATTTTTGTGTTTGAGAATGCCGCAAGTATAGACACCGCTATAGCAGAGCTAGAGTCGTAGTACGAATCGGCACGGATACCAAAGTCCCATAATTCCACAAGAAAACGAAAATACGTGACCTGGTGGAACAAAGAAATATCGAAACTCCGATTATGCGCGGCGCGATCGCGTGCAAAATGGCGGCGTGCAGTCTCCCGCATGTCGAACAATAATAACAGTACATCAATCAATCCTCAACACCCCTTACACCAACATATGGTATCCGACCGCCGCGCATGAATTAAAGCTATTCGACAAGGCAAGGATGCCTCGTGGAGCAAAATGATAAATGAAGTAGCTCGTGATCCATGGGGAAAGCCCTATAAGAGAGTGATGAACCGATTAAAAGGGAAACCCCCTCTAATGCGCCTAACCGAAACCGAGTTTAAAACCGCCGTGTCTCAATTATTCGTAACCGAGCCCCCGGTAGCAAACCCGACCGGGTCAACCCCGGCTCCCGCCGCCGCGAGCCACACTGCAGGGTCAGCAAGCATGCCAATCTCAGCTCCCTCCACTCAGAGTCGGTCCCCTAGTCCACAGCCCGGACCCAGCCACGCCACCCCGAGTCGACTCGTTTCCCCGGACTTAGCTGCCCCACCATCCGAAAACCGATCAAAGACCGCCACAAGTATACGCCCTACCCCGCCATTCGTGGGACCAGTTCTCAGAGAAGCTGAAGAAGACCCGCGCATACCCTTCCCATTCAGCGCGCACGATGCCGCTACAGCCCTTGCCAAGGTATCCCGGGGAAAAGTGCCCGGACGCGACGGGATAACTGGGCAGGCCCTTCGTCCCATATTGAAGTTAGCCCCTGAATGGGTGCGTGATCTGTTTAACGCGTGCTACCGTCTATGATATTTCCCGAATTCGTGGAAAGTTGGTCGCTTAGTTCTCATACCTAAACCAGGGAAACCCTTCAATTCATATTCCGATCTGCGCCCTCTCTGCATGTTGTCGAACCTCTGCAAGGGTTTCGGGTATGCCCTGCGTGAACTTCTGGAGAAGGCCGTCCAAGATTCCGGCGATTTATCCTCTCGGCAATTCGGTTTTCGCAGAAAACGATCTACAACGCAAGCCATGAAAGTGGTAATTTCCGAGTGGAATTGCGCCCGTAATTTTGGAAACCATTGTCTGCTGATCGGTCTAGATGTGAAAAACGCATTCAATACAGTTCGTTAGGAAAATATAATACTGGCAGCACGACGTCGCAACTTCCCACCTCTCCTAATAGCAATGCTTCAAAATTACCTTAGTAATCGATTCATAGGTACCACCATGCCCGACGGCACGTGGATAGAGCAGGAAGTATTCGCCGGTGTTCCACAAGGATCAGTATTAGGGCCATTCCTATGGAATTTGGCTTATGACTCGATACTAGAGGTTACATTACCGCACAACGCGACAACCATCGCGTTCGCGGATGACCTTGCCCTAATTATTTTGGCAACATTGACCCAAATACGTGAAATAGCCGAAGAGGCACTCCGGCGACTCGGTGCCTGGTATCTCCAAAACGGGCTAACCCTAGCAACCCACAAGACCGAGGCCATTCTCCTGACAGGCCGCAGAATCCCCGCTGGACTGACTCTGCAACACGAATCATCTGTGATAAAAACCATTTCCTCGATGTTATACTTGGGCGTGTTGTTTAATAACAACCGAACCTTTCGCAGTCATCTATTGAAAGTATCCGATAAGGCTACCAAGGTAGCCCAACATTTATCATGGCTCCTACCCAACGTACGCGGAGGAGGATATGGCCCGCGCGTGCTCTATTATCGCGTCATGGAATCGATTGTATTGTATGCCGCACCGGTGTGGCACGAAGCCATTAGGTATAAAAACATGATACACCTTCTTTTACCAACCCAGAAACTTGGCCTGATACGCGTCGCCCGCTCATATCGAACTGTATCTCACGATGCCCTGACGGTCCTGACCGGCTGCCCGCCCTGGCACCTGGTAGTACGCGTCCGTCAAAGGCTATTCGGTTTTGAAGCCGAGACAGTAGTTGAACATAACGAGTATATAGCAGCCGTGAAAGGAGAGATTTATGCCGCTTGGCAACACCACTGGGATAATACCCGCCACGGCGCGTGGACTCGCCGCTTGATCCCCAACATAGAAGAGTGGGTAAAAAGAAAGGGACCTCTGCATCTAAACTTTTACTTAACTCAAGTTTTAACCAACCATGGGTGTTTCTCCTCGTTCCTATATTGGATAAAGCGCAGCAGCACCCCAAACTGTTGGTTCTGTAATCCTCCTGTCATTGACGACGCCGAACACACCGTGTTTTATTGCGAACGATGGGCCGCCGAACGTGCTCGCGTAACCATAGAAGTAGGGATATTGTACCCAGAAACCTTAATTGATTGCGTCCTGGACGAAAACCGGCGTACCCCATTATTGACATACTTAGCCGAAATAGTAAAGAAAAAGGAGAGTATAGGACGTGCACGAGAGCGCGGTCACCTAGTACCACCTCGGCGCCGGATCCGCCGCAGACAGACATAGCTTCATACCGGTATTAGGGAGATTCTTAAGAAAAACCGCAACAGAACCCAACCCCTCCTTTTCCGTTATGATTCCCCCTGGTATTAACAAGTAGTTAAGGGTATTAACGATAGAACAGCAAAACCAACCTCTTGAATATTTAGTATTTCTCCGTAATTAACCCCCTACCAACCGGGATATTACTAGAATGTTACTGACGACGCTTACTACAACAAAAGGAAAAGAATGGAATAAAGAAATTACACTATAGCCGCGGCGAAATTCATTATCAATAAATGCAAATTTTACCGTCTTGGCAAGAATTATTTAATTTCCTATTCTAAATCCCAAACCCCGGATCCACGAGGCGTCGTCGTTAAATTAACCGCACACCCGGAACAAGCCAGCTACCTCAGGAAAGAAACAAGTGATCTCCAACAGGGGAGATCAGGTAGAGAAAACGATAAGGTGACATCGTAAATAATTAATTAAATAGCCCGACAATGAGATCCCGGATAAGGGATGTGCATCCGCTAGGAGAACCTGGAAGCTGAACTTATCAGCATGACTTGGACCGGAGTGGGCGTCGTAAAACACAGCGAGATAATTGGAGCAATCATCAGAGATAACTTGCTTGAGGTAGATAATTATTTAGAGAGAAGACTACGGGAGACCGGCAATCATTAATATCGAAACAGAACCGAGCGAGCAAGGTAATGCATGGGTTCAATAAATGAGCAATACCATGCACGGAACGCGTCGAATATCAAAATAGAATATTATAATATCATATAATATAATATAATATAAAATAAATACAGTATAAGATGCAATACAATATGATATAGGATGCAGTGCAGCAGAGTATATTAGAAGTGGTGGTTACATAATGAAGTAGCGAAATAATATGCCGAGCTCGGCGAGCCCAAGGTCGAGCAGGGTCGCGTACCAAGGAGGTTTCAGGTTCCATCACCGAAAATATTGGCAACCGAATCTACACGTTGGATCTAAAAGGTAATTGTAAGAAGCAACCGGCCGACAAATAAGACTTCAGGCGAGTGAAAATCAAGGATTAATCGGTTAATAAACAGTACTACGATTATCATTTATTATATATAAATATATAATCATATGTTTGAAATAGAGTGGAATGAAATATAATACAAACTATAAAACATGAGGAAAGTGAGATGAAGTGAAGTCGAATGAATCAAACCGAATAGGATCCGCACACTGCGCAGTTTGTAGAACGCATTGTGTTGCTACATATCGCGCCGCAGATAAACGGATTATACACAACCAGCGGAATAAGGGAATAGTAACAGAACAAAGGCCGAATAAATAAATAAATAACATTTGACATTTAACAAATCAAAATCAGATAATCATCACATAAGGTCAAATAACGCATATAATCAGGAAGGCCCCGTAGTACCAATCAAGCAACATCCAATCAAATAATGTCAGTTGATAAAATAAATGGAATCAGAATAAAATCAAAAAATAAAAGAATAGTTGAAGTTTTTGATTAAAACCGGTGCAATTCAATTACTTCCATTACACATTCCTTGTCGCATTCATATCCTAAAATAAGAGAAATGTACGCAATTTTTTTTCTTACTGAAAGGAAATTGTTAACATTCTACTTTTTTTTATCATTTGTACATGTTACTAGCCATGTATGAAAAGCAGTCACGGTACAAAATGCCCAGGCAATATCAATCCAAAGTTGATATAATATTAAAATAATTCGGATATTTCATAGTTTGTTCAAAAACGCCAGGCATATAACTGAAACTTTTACTTTATGTATTTCTTACGTGCATTATTTGACGCCAAAGATTGATGTACTCCAAATCGGATACACTTTCTCGTAACTGAAGGCACTAAACATCCTCCATGTAGGGTCGAGCTCAGTGCGCCACCCTAGTTTGTACATACCTTCTGTCGATATTAATCGTTTGCATGTGTAAATTACACTGTGTATACGGTATACATGACAGTAATACACATGCAAACTATATATTACTTTATATAACTTTATATATCCCTTTCAGAGTAATTATATTGTATGTTTCCTTCTGCAGGTAATATACTGAAGATGCTGAAGGGCAACATCGTGGAGAAGTCCCTGCAGCAACGAATCTACAGCGCCGTGGCAGCGGTATTGAAGGCAGCGCGGCAATGCAAGCGGCGGCAGATGTCAACGAAGGACCGCATCAAGAAGATAGAGCATCTCGTGCAGGTAGGTGTATGCCAAGTTTTGGAAAACTTGCCTACACCCCTGCACGCGATGATTTCCGCCCAGATGCGCAACGTGGGAAAACCCATCTATGGACAACGCTTCACGGAAGAGGAAAAGGTATTAGCTTTAAGTATTTATAAGCAAAGCCCAAAAGCGTTCCGATATTTGTCAAAATTATTTCTTTTGCCAAGTATCGAAACGCTTCGGAAATTATTGTCGCACATTCCACTAAGAGCTGGAATCTGCGACAACGTATTCCGTGAACTCGAAGAACGGTCCGAGTTCTTCCCAAATGAGAAAAGCAGTTACGCTATTCTGCTTTTCGACGAAATTAAGTTATCGCCGTCACTGGTCTACAGTCCTTCAATGGACATAGTTGAAGGATTTGTAGACTCCGGTTTTTCGCGTTCTTTAGATATCGCGGATCATGCCATAGTGTGGATGTTCAAAGGCATAGACGGAGTGCGACCTTGGAAGCAACCTGTCGCTTATAGTTTTTGTAGGGGTACTTCTTTCGCGGAGATCATCGTTAGGATGTTTAAAGAATTAGTTCGCCGTGCTTGTCAGGCCGACATTGTAGTTGTAGCCTCAGCTTGTGACCAAGGCAGCACGAATTGTAAGGCAATACAATGTCTAATAGATTATTCGAAGAAAAATGCCTTTCAGCAGTCGAATCCATTACGGCATGATATAATTGTAATTGATGAAAATGAAATCGTACCGCTCTTCGATCCTCCGCACCTATTAAAGTGCATGCGGAACAATCTTTTGACTAAAGATTTGCAATTCAATTTAGCAGATAATCTTCCACGTGTGGCTAAATAGTCACACGTGGAAGATTTATATTTTATTAATAGCAGTAATGCTTCTTCTCAGGACCGAGTTCTGAAGAAGCTTACTGCAAAGCATGTAGTAGTTGATAAAATTAGGAAAATGAAGGTGAAGTATTGCGCGCAGGTTTTTAGTCAATCGGTTGGGTCCGTACTGCAAAAACCCCAATATCTGGGATGTAGGCATTAATGTTTTTCGAAGCATGAAATTTATCAGAAGAAAGTTTGCGGATAAAGAGCGTCCACTGGTAGTACACAAAATTTTAAATTTTTGACAACACTTCTAGGCAATCTTGGATTTTCACATTTTATTGGTCGCAATTTTAACCAAGATGCCTTATGCTGCAATGGAAAAGCGACCGTCACCACAGAACCTGTGGAGGAATGCGTTGTCAGGACCGTTCGAACAATGTAGTACACCCCCACAAGTGAGACCGAGGTGGAAACGAACACCGAAACCGATTGGGTCATCCCACCGATGCCGGAGCCAGAAGCCCAGGATCCATACGATCTGGATCAGTTTATTAACCTGGGAACGACATCCGACCAGCAAATCCAGATACCAACGCTTAACATGCAAGATACATTGGGTCTGCTTAAAATCACGGAGGCAATGATTGATGCCATGGAAGACGAAGACCGGTTTTCCACAAACGAAAGGTCAGGGCCGCCCTTGCCGACCCTTGGCATGAGGCCAAACTCATCCGTCCCAGGGACCGAGCCGTTCCATTTCCGGGTTGGGAACCCAGAACATCGTCACCACTCCCTACCGAGGTCATCGCTAGGATTGCCCGCTACCTTCCGTTCGCAGACCGCGCGCGCATGGAATGCGTGAATCGGGCGTGGAGACAGGGATCCTTGGCCTCTTATGCCGGCAACAGCAGGTTGGACCTCGCGGACTGGCGGTGGCCGCAGGCCTCCTGGGCAAGCAAACGTATTACCACCGAGATGTTAAATTGGGTTGTGCGTCGGCTGGGTGCGTATACCACTGACCTGCGCCTCGACGATAAAAGGGTCGTGGGGAGATTGCGGCCTCAGGTGTTGGGGATAGTCGTTCGCAATTGTCCGAACCTGGTGCGGATAAATTTCCTGGGACCTTGCTGCGCCCATCAGCGGTGCGAGATTTAGCAGCTTCAGTAGGCACCTTGCGGGAATTAGAATTAGGCTCGTGCTTGGGTAATGTCGACCCGGAGTTGTCGTCGTTGCTCGCGGCCGCGGCGCAACTCGAACGTTTTGGTGCCACGGGTACTGAGTTCGCGGGGGCGTCGCTGCCGCGATTGACGCCGGCACTCCGAGGTCTGCGCCTTAGGAATTGCGAGCTGCTGTCTCCGGCACCTGTGGCGGTTTTCCTACGAGCCGCGCGTTCGCTCGTCGGCCTTGAGCTCGCACAGTGCACCGCTCTGACCACCGAAGAGCCGCTTCAAGCCTTGATCGAGAACATCGCCATACGTTCCAGCCTTGAGGAACTAACGATCTGTGACATTAACTTCGTCCCCGAACCAGAACCAGCGGGCACCGAAGAGGAATTCGAGGTCCCGCCAGACCAACCACTCCATTATCTGGTCCTGCAAATAGGGCCGGCCGAGGCTGCAACTAGCGTACCGAAAGCGTTTCGGAATCTCCGGCTACTCAGTACAATGTTTTGCGGATGGGTCGGGAACACCTTCGTGCTCCACATAGGACGGCACTTGGCGCATCTCACGGAGCTAAATCTCTCCGGATGCTCAAATATCAAGGGTCAATTCGCGCTGGAACCTCTGGAAGGATTGACAGCGCTTAAGAGAATACACATCAACAACATGCACCCTACGGTAGGGGCGCAGGTCTTGGGCAGCATCGCTACCTTGGAAGAAGTGAACTGCCGCGACTCCATCGGCATTACAGATGAGGACGCCTGTACGGCTGCCCAAGGATGTCTAAATCTGGTAACACTCAATATGGAGGGGTGCTTGGGCATCACAGAACGCACCCTTACTGGAATCACCGACATAGTGCGAAGGCAAGGACGACGTGCGATACTGCGGCTCTCGGTCGGCAGGATCAACGGGCGCGGGACGGGCGTGAATCGACGGGCGCGGGTCAGGGGTAGCCTGGTGGTGCAAATTATCTATGATCGCGTCTACGAGCCAATCCTGCGTTAGGTTGAGCACACCGCGATTATTATCGTGAGCGATGAGCTGAACCCTTGACATCGCCGAGGACGGCGATGGTTTTAAGGGGGGAAGATTTGTTACGTCTGGAAAATTTTACAAATTTGTCCGCCTCACGTTTCCTTATCAAGCCTTCGGGTTATAGGAGTCTCCTCATGTAAGGGACGTGGGGAGGGCGAATTACTACTTCATCTTTTTCAATTTCCTCCTCAACTCTGTGTTTTCTCATCAAGCCTTCGGGTTATAAGAGACTTCTTCATGTGGGAGAAGCACAGGGAAGAGTTTGAGTTTATAATTATTCTATTTTGTCTTTTCTATCCTTTATTCTCCTTACATTTCTTAATTCTTTTCTTCAGTTATTACCCCTCCTTGAAACTATCGTCGTGCTCAACTGCGTAGTAACAGATTTCGAACTACACAAAAACTCGGGTTCGACAGAGGAAAGGTATCATAAACAGCGTTCGCTGCGCAGTTAGCCAGTGCTTCGCATTATAGGGGTCTCCTCAGGTTAACTGCGCAAAAGCGTAAAGATCAATTTATCTTTTGGATTTCAACCGATACTCTCTTCTTTTCCACGCGTGGGCGCCAGTCGGTCCCTAATCCGATCGTATGCATGAATTATATGCTGGAATGGAAACGCGAAATGAACTAGCAATTCGGATGTTGTTTGAAGGATAGAGCGAGGAATGAGAACCCTCGCAAGCAAGCGTTAGCAAGCGTTCGAAGACTGTTTAGGGGCGAAGGGTCGAACGGGGCAATAAAAGTCTTTGTATCGAATTCCGAGAATTTGCCTGAAACCAAGACCCAACGGTAATTTTCAAATAGTAAGAACGTTCTAGAACTAACTACACTGCTAAGGTAATGGCGAATATCCGATTTAATAATCAAAGAATATGCTAAATAGTCGAGAATTTCATTCAGAACACCGAATGTTTACAACATGCGTACCAGCGAAATTCGCGTTGCGATTTATGAACAAATAATTACGGATAACGTTAATCTACTACGCCGACTGCTAGTGAAAATCGTATGATTGCCGATCGATCAATTATTAATACATAATAGTATGATTGATATAATTTTTATTCATTATTATTCGCCTTATTGTTGAACGGTTTCGATTTAAACATTAGTTCAGATTTGAATAATTGCTGATGTTCGTTTATATCTGATATCGAAACTATAAGCGAGAAATGGAATATTCCAGAAAAATCTACGGCGTAGAAACACCGAAAAGCCGTTAGACAGAGATGGAACACCAGGAGAGAGAAAGAACATAGTCTAGAGGAATTTAGCTAGCACGCGTCTTCGACCAATAGCGACGCACGCGACGCTGTCGTCACGCGCTATGATTTGTTGGAATGTCCCCACGCAGGACATCATCCTCGCGACGGGCCCTTCCGACCAGGATCGCGATCGATTCTGAGTCTTGACTTCGTCGATCAATCGAGTAAGTCGTGACGGGAGCCCGTGCGTTTAGAGATAGAGTTGTATTAGTACTTCGCGTAATTTAGCTGCGCGGCAAGACCTATGAATTAGGCAGAGTGTCGCGAGGGTGAAATTCGGAATACTTTGCAAAGACTCAGTGACGCGCACGTTAATTTTTCATACTCTTAAAATACTATCTTTTCTCTTTCGTTTTTATTCCGTTTGATCGCGTATTTCTCGTATTAAATTCACTCGCGTTTATAATTATTTCGTTTCTAAAAAATCGTAATCGTTTGTGATCGTCTCATTTAGATTTTCCTTTTCTTTGACGCAATAAGGGCAATCGGGCGCGCGACGAGTGTGTGTGCTACAAGGACTCTATCTTCTCTCTTGGTGTTCCAGGTTCAACAGCGATCATTCAACGAACCAATAGCGATTTATTATCGTATATCTTATACTACATTTTCACGGTAAGCCTGTCAATTACTAATTCGTCGAGCACGGCATTATCATTGATTTTCAACAAGGCAAAACGGGTGATCTATTAAGCCTTCGGGTTATGAGAGCCTCTCCATTCTACATCGTCTCGATTTTTACGTTCAGGTACCGTTTATAAATAATACGTTATTCTAAAATTCCGAATTCTGATTTATCGCGACTTTGCGTGTGTGACGATTGTTCGACTACGATATTTTATCAGGGGCGACCTGTAAAGCCCTTTCGGGGGTTGTGAGAGTCTCTCCATTCAGGTCGTTACCTCACGGCCAAACCCCGCTAATTTTCGTAACATATTACAAAGCCGAGCAAGTCGTCTTACACTTAAATTTCAATAATCCGTTTAAAATTATGTTCGACGTCCAACTGTAAATCAAAGGAAAAATATCCGCTCTGATCGATTCACATTTTGTAAAATAGCTTAAGCATCTTTACCCTTGTCAATCAGTATTGTTTCAATTGAATTCAAGTAATAGCAATAATCAGTATTACCAGAAAAATCGACCAGATATTATCGACTCATATCTCGAAAAGTACTCAACCGAAATAAGCTCATGGAAATGTTTTGAAAAGCTCTCGATGTCCTCTACAATATTGTAGAAAAAAAATATGTGTTCCTATTCATAAAACCCAAGATGACCTTGATTTAGCCACCAAAATAAACTGTTTTCGACATTTTTTTACTGATATTTATTGTGCACTTCATACCATGCAACTCTTGTTCTAAACTTTTTTTTGCCAGATGGCTGCAAGTGGGTAAAAAATCGTGAGTAACGTTACAGGTAACACCCTGTATACCATAAATGCAAGGGTTACTTTAAAATGCTGTATCTTTGAAAAAAAAAATGGCAGTGACTTTTCTGTTTTTTAGAAATTGAAGATGAAGGTTCGTACTTTATGTTTCTGCAAACAGTATCCCCGAAAAAAAATGTGGCGCGTCTATGCATTCCGTCAAACTTTATAATTTTCAACATAACAAACATGCCCTCACATTTAAGGTATTACAGTGGTAGGGATGCATCACACGTAAAATCGAACTATGGTATCTTAAAGTAGAGATTTCAAGCTTTAATTTAAAAAAAAAGAACATAATTTTGCTATGATTTTTCGCGGAGTTACCGTCAGTCAAAGATGGCCAATTTTTGCCTAAAATTTTTCTATGCCATATTTCTTTTGGGCAATGTAGAAATAAGGAAATCCAAAAGAAACAGCTGGGCCAGACTATTGCAGGGTATTGACGCTGATATATGGACCGTAGACCGTATAAACTGGTCACTAGGACGTTAAAAAATAGAGCTACAAAGCCAAATGTCCTCTGTGTGAATGAGGTGGACGATATAGTAGCGAAACTTTTCATATTAAAACCTGAAATGATAAGTGACCTGGAAAATGAAACGGACTGTACAGAAGAAGACGAGTACTTACCTAGGAATACGGTCATCACGCAGGAGGAGGTGCAGAAAATCGCATCTAAATTGTCAACGAAGAAGGCTCCTGGACCCGATGGCGTCACGTCGGCAGTGGCTGAAGAGATCGGCCTGAAAGTATCAAAATGGTTAACACACATCTACAGTACCTGCTACAACCGAGGGTATTGGCCGGAGGCGTGGAAGACCGGTAAATTGGTCCTGCTACCTAAGGAGAAGGCGACCACCGCGTGCTGAAAGGGTCTATACACCACTCACAATAATATCGTGCGTTGCAAAGATCTTCGAACACGCGGTGAAAGGGAAACAGTAGTTTCCTAAAAGAAAATAACTTTGCACCTAATCAGTTTGGCTTCCGGAAGGGTAGGTCAATCCTTGATGCGATGAGACTGACGATGGCGTACTGCGAGAAAGCAAGGAAAGATGGACGACACTCCCTCATGGTGCTGTTGGACGTAAAAAATGCGTTCAACACCATCAGGTGGAACAGTGTCATCAGGAATATGAGGCAGAGAGGCTTTCCGGACAAACTCGTCAATATTGTGCGCAGCTGCTTACAGGACATGACAGATGTATAGTGTACGAGGGCAAAGAAATTGGTCAGTTTAGGGGTAGTTCACCCTCTACTTTTCACTCCTTTTCCAACATACCTAGGCCGATTTTCGTCTTCTATCGAAACATACTTTCATACCAAAAATCATCAAAATCGCTTCACTGGTCTCAAAGATATCGCAATTTTACCATTTTAGCTCCCATTTTCGAGGGGTCGTTTCACCCCCTAAATGTGTTTTTCCGCCGATAAAAAAAAATACGTGTCCCTTAGTTTTTCATGTATTATAACATATCCAAATTTCAGGAAAATCGGAGTCTGACACTTCCGTAGGTTTACTTGTAAATGGAAGACTAAGGATGCCACGGCTCAGCATGTCATTTTAGGGACCGTAGACAAAACAGTTAAACCTCATTTAATGACAAACGAATCAGCCAAAGAAATGTATGAAGCTTTACAGAAGATTTATCAGAAGAAAACTGAACAAGAAAGACAGCTGCTTATGCAAGATTATTACAATTTCAAGTTTGATAAAGCCAAAGATGTACACATGAATGTCAGTGAGTTACAAAACATTGTGGTGAAGTTGAAGGGTTTAAATGAAGAAATCTCTCAAAACATGTTAATGTCCAAAATTTTAACAATTCTTCCTGAAAAATTGCAGTATTTTAGTAGTGCTTGGGATTCGACACAAGCAGATGATAAAACTCTTGATAATCTTATCTCAAGATTATCTCTGGAAGAAGATAAACAGGGATATCCTTCAATGACAAATGGACTGATATAGAATGTAAAATCTGTGCAGAAGCCAAACAAGTGAGATTACCATTCAAAACTGTGAGAGAAAGAGCAACCCGCCCATTAGAAATAATCCACACAGATCTTAGTGCAGCCATTGATCCACCAACCCATGACAACATGAACTATTTTATAGTCTTGCTGGATGACTATACACATCTTTGCACAGTGTATCTTCTGGAAACCAAAACACCCTATGAAGTTTTTGAATGTATCAAGACATATGTACAACAAGCATAAGCAAGATTCAACTTGAAAGCAAGCAAACTAACAAGTGACAATGGAGGTGAATTTAAAAATGCTCTTCTTTTTGACTGGTGTAAAGATAAAGGTATAGTACAAGATTTCACCACTCCATACACACCCCAACTGAATGGGAAAAGTGAAAGAATGACGTTGACTCTATTAAATATATGCCAAATGTGGAAAAGAAATGTGGGGTGAAGCAGTCCAAGTTGCATGTTACTTGGCAAATAGAAGCCCAACCAAAGGAATGGATATAACTCCTGCAGAAAAATGGTTGAATAGAAAACCTGATCTGTCAAATCTGCAAGTGTTTGGAAGAAAAGTTTTTTCAAAAATTGTCAAACCCCTGAAGAAACTAGAAAGTAGAAGTCAAGAGGCCATGTTAGCTGGCTATGCACCAAATGGTTACCGTTTATGGGATGCCAAAGAAGAGGAGATATACATACGTACATAAGCAAAGACGTAATTTTCACAGACATTATGTTTTACACAGAACCAGTAGAAGAACACCGAAATATCATAAATTATCAAGAAGTAGAAGAGTATGTTCTTAAAGAACAAGAAAATCAAGAGAATGTGGAAGAACCTGAAGATCAAGAAAACGGGGGAGAAGATGAAAATAATGAAGAAATACCAAGAAATGAAGAAATACCAAGACCAAGAAGACAAACAAAATTACCAGAGAGATTTAATGATTATATTATGAATCTCTCAAGTGAAGATGAACACGAAAAGAATGAAGCTCTACTCACATTTAATGAAGCTGTCAACTCAAGAGACAAAGAACAATGGCAGAAAGCCATAAAAGAAGAAAGGGATTCTCTCATGAAAAATCAAACATGGGTTTATGTAAATCAAGACCAAGCAAAAGGAAAACAGATACTCACAAACAGATGGGTATTTAAAGTAAAAGAGGATGGAAGATTTAAGGCAAGATTAGTAGTAAGAAGATGTTCTCAAGACAAGAATGACATGGACTATGAGAATATACATATATAGTCCAGTGGTTAAATTTTAATATTGCGAATTATTAAGTATGTAAGTGTACACTCGCGTAGTATTCTTTGAAAAGTAGGTAAATCACTGATATGTATACTATGGATTGGAGATGCTTGAAGCGATTTGAAGGTGGTTTTGGTGTGATGCGCCACCATCGTTCAACCGGTGTACTTTACTTCCCCTCACCCCGCGATCATCCGCGGTACCCTCGTCGAGAGACTGTCTCTTTTTTCGACAGTCTCTCGTCGGTGGCGGTACTCAAAATATCTTACCACTGATTGACTATTTCCTTTAATACATCGGTTGAACGGTGGCGGCGTTGGCGAATAAAGTCTCCTTCAATTCGCTTCAACCGCTGTACAGTTGGCTTATGGAAATCTCGTATCCATAGTATACAGGGTGATCCTCCCGCTAGGGGACAGAAAGGAACATTGGCAACAATGGACCCCTTGACCACACCATAAAGAGGTCCGTATTGGGGACCTACCCGGGCCGAGACGACTCTGTGTGTCTTCATGGTGCGGTCAAGGGATTTCATTGTCACCAGTTCCATTGTGTCCCCTAGCGAGAGGATCACCCTGTACATATCAGTGAGGTAAATGCGGTTCCGCGTAGCGGTCATCAAAACATAAACAAATATATCGATGTCCCAAACGTAGGTCTCTCATTATCGTACCAGTATCGTTGGGCACAGCAAGCAAAATATGTGATTATCTGCCTACTGAAATTGTCGACACGATTATGGTGCTTGGAAAATGTGACAGTCAACCGACAAGTATTGAAGATATGAAAGAGAGAATATCTAATGCATTCAAAGGTGTTACTCTGGAAATATTCATGAATGTTCAAGCTGATATTAAGTGACGCATTCAAAAATGTATTGATGTGTGCGCTAATGTATTCGAGCATTTGTAGACATGTATTCAATGTTTGCTGCTCGACTGTTTTCAGTTTTAAAAAAATAAAATGTAAGATATAAGGTGTTGCAATTCTATCATTATCCTCTACATCCTAAAAATAATAGTTTTTCGACATAAATAGGTCAATACATTTTTATTCAAAATACCGAAATGTATCGAATAGTGCATAAAAAATTATATAATTCCAATAATAAAAATAAATATGTCCTTCATGCGTACACTTACAAACAAAATAGCGGCGCTGGATTACGTCCCCCTCGAAACAAAGTAAGTTTCTTATGGAACATTTTTTCAAATAACGAATAGTTCTTGAGATAATCGCATTTATTGATTAAAATGGGACACCCTGTATATACATATTGCAACGTGGTGACACCTGTGCCCCCCCCCCGTTACAATCGCTGCGCTTCTCCCACCTCACATCCCACCTAAAAATGACCCTTAACCCTTCTAACACCTTACCCCTTTCCCCCGCGCGCCGGTGTCGGGCCGATGGAGGCGACGGAAAGGAGGCACCAAGGATCACCCGCAAAAAGGAGCTCTGAGGCCGGCGACAGACCTGCAACCCTTCCAGAGAGGAAACGCAACATGGGACTTTGGAAAAAGAGACGAAGCGGCCCAGCAGCTGATACAAACGTCCACCCGGAGCCATCTGTCGCCGAGCCCGAAGACCTCAGTCCACCCGCCACAGCCGGAGATCCGCCAGCCCCATCGACCCCGAACACCGGCAGATCGACAATCGATAACCAATCTATTCCGTTGCCAGAAAAGGCCCCCTTCCTATTCCCCATCCCCTCCCCAAAAATCATCCCGCGATGGTCCCGTCGTTGAGCCCTAGGCTGTTATTGTGGAGATTTATAGAGCGCGTTATAGAGATTGTTATAGAGAAGATTATAGAGAGGGAGTATCGAGAGTGAGTGTGAAGCGTTTAGGGTGAGTCCCCTTAATTACCAATTACGGGGCAACGGCAACCTTCGATTTCGAAATTTCGTGCCCGCGTATCGCGCCGGTTACCCGACGTTATATTTTGCGAACCCTTTTGTCCAGCCCCCTATTAATCCGGTCCACAAAAATCCTCCTACGCGTAACGTGTACGAACTTCCAGAGAACCTTCCCTACCCTGAGATTTCTCCTAGCCCTCGACGATCCTCCTTGCGTACTCCCCCGCGATATTGTAAGGACGAAAGTGTCCGTGTCTCACCCCTTGTAGCAACCCCTATTGAAGCCCCTTTTCCAAATTTCCGATTGCCACCGCGAGTGGCTGGCGCCCAACAATTGTGAAGGAAAATTGTATAGAGTGAACCCCCGAAAGGGTCACAATATACAGCTCGTACTTCCTGTCAAACAAACACTTTTCATACCGATTGTTATATTTTGATATATTACTTATTTTTCTGAAATTATATTATTTGTTACACATATTCAGTTTCGATTTAATTCACACATCAAACACATTCCGCATCACATATCACACCTACCAACTTTGCATAAATTCATAGGAGGGGCCCGTACGGAACTAGAGTATCGACGAACCCAGCAGTAAATCTAATACCAAAAATTTCTTTTTTTTAAATTGTTCTGATCATGGAGGACGATCGCGAAAGCGGCCGTAATAAATGATCAGGACTGATGGCAGCGCTTATATCTTTCTCAACCGCGCAATTAAATAAAAATCTAATTACTCTTTTCTTTTAATTTTGTACGTTGCGCGCCGTCTCTCGCTCACAACGTAACAACTATAACTACAACTATATGTAATAATATTGTAATAAACAATTATGTTATTAATAAATGTTACACATCAATTGTTTTTGGATTTTTTCAAATTGTGTTATATCCTCATTGACCAATCACGCATTAATTCACCGAAAAAAAAGAGCTATATAATTTATGCCAGGTTTTTGAGACCCCTGCCCCACTGTGCGTCGCCCCGTCCTGCTGGAAATATCCGTTCGATAATTCCATGTCCGTTAACTGATTGACGAATTCGTCGAAAATTCGTAAGTACGTTGCCGTACTAAGAGTGTCAGAAAAATATCGGACCGATAATCCGCTGACAAGAAATGGCGCACCACACCCGGATTTTTTGCGAATGTTAAGGCGCGGTGAAAATTTCATTGGAGTTTGTTTCAACCCATATAAATATAAATATCTATTTAAATGGAACCAAGCTTCATCCCTGAAAAAAGTATAATCCAGAATGTGGGGATCATTTTGAATAAGCTGATGGAACCAGTGGCAAAACTGCACCCGTTTCGAGTACATACTCTGACGGATGCAGCTCTTGCATCACTGTAACGCAATACGCATGCAGCTTTGCCTTTTTGCAGTTTTTTGACATGTTGAATAAGGCACCTCGATCTGTTGAGAGAGGTTCCTCAACGATGTCGATAGGTCTGCTAATAAATGATCTCGCACATTCTGAACCATTTCATCAGACATCTTCCGGCCTCCCTTATATATTCGCGACACTCCCGGTTTTTTCAAATTTCTCTATAAGCCTCAAAATTTATGATAATGACGGTACACTAATTTCTGTATATACTTGTACAAAATTAATTTGAGCTTCAGTGAAGGAGCTGGTCATATAATATTACCGAACGAGAAAAACACGTTGTTCGATGGAATACATTATTAAATTACGATTACGTTGCAATTAAATTATAAATTAAATTAAAATACAATAAAAAAAATCGCGATCACAAAAAATAAGTAAAAATCAGTAAACATAAAATCACCAAACAATTACGGTTAAAAGACAGACGGTTATAAGACAAACGGATGACGTTTTAAAAACAACACTCTCCGACGTTTAGAGGCTGCAAGTTAGAAAGCGATTGTCGTTTCCTCTGCCTCGTTTTTCGTAGCAAGGGAAACATACGAATAATTTGTACAAACCCAATTATAGAAGGGAAGGAACTTCATGATCTAATTACCCCGTTACCTGAAGGCCTAAATTCGTTTGAAATTAACTGAATCTTTAGAAAAAGTTCTGAGCAACGGGTTGCACTTTGTTACTAAACGGAAAAGCATGTTATTAAGGATAGTACTCCCCAATTACATAGAGTAATTTCTAGAAACCGTTGCGAAACGCTACAAAATGTTTTTAAAAAATTTTTAAGTGTCACTTTTTTCTTAATTTCTTAATTTATTAAATCATAACTGGCAAACTTGATTACAATGCACAGTCGGCCTTTTTACTCGCGAATTAAAACCAGATGATTCGACGAAGAGGCAACCGAGATTCTGTGAAAGGGTCGGCTGGCGCATTGCGTTTCTTTGTATATTCTCTTTACAGGAGCGGATTGAATGACTAATTTTCCAGCATTTATCGAAAATTTCTATGTTAGTTTCGCGAAGGTTATCCATGTATTTTGCGACCCTTTAGACCTGCTACATCGATGGCAACGTACGGAGCTAAGAAGGAGGACAACAGGGGGAGACGAGTCTTTGTGGCCAATTTCGCCCCGTTTACCCGCAACAAGCTCCTGCTAAAACTATTTGGGGAGTTCCGTCCGGAGCACGCAGCCATCATACGCAAGCCATCGGGAACGATTGCTTTCCTCACGTTCCCGTCTGCCGAACTAGCCACTGCGGCCATCCAGTGGGCCAAGGACACCGGCCCTACGCTGCACAAGCGCAAACTTGCTGTCAAGGAGGCAGATCCGTGGCATGAGGAGAACCTCATCCAACCGAGGCCGCGGATTGACCCGTTCCCGGGGTGGGAACGTTTGCATTCACCCCCTTTACCTGTAGAGGTGATAGCAAAAATTGCGCGTCTACTGCGGTTCGCGGACCGCGCGCGTATGGAGTATGTCTGTCGCGCTTGGAAAGAAGGCGCCCTTGCTTCATATGCGACTCGACGAGAACTCAATTCAGAGGATTGGGCCTGGCCAGATCACTGGCACGGGAAGGCAATCTCGACCGAGGCCTTCTACTGGGCGATAGGCAGGATGGGGCTCTACGTCACCACCTTGCGTCTACATGATCGTGTCATCACAGGGAACCTGCGTCCGCAAGCCCTCGCGATCGCTGTGCGGGGCTGTCCTTTTCTCAATAACGTAGATTTGTCGGGCGCGACGATCCGTCCTCCCGCGATCCGCGATCTAATTCCATCCGCGGAAACATTGCGTGCGCTTTCTTTGGGCCATTGTCAAGGTCACCTGGATCCGGAGTTGGCTGGGTTGTTTGAGGCGGCGACGCAGCTCCTGGACTTCGAGGCGACTACCACGGAGTTCCAGGGGAAGTCACTGCGTCGAATGGCCCCGTCACTCCGGACCTTGCGGCTGCGTCAGTGCCCGTCACTATGTACATGGTTTCCAAATGTTCACTGAGTGCATCGAACCAGTGAAGATGGACAAAATTTCAGTGGAGTACCGAATTTCCAATAAGTGTTTTCTTTTCATCTTTACTTCGTGATTGTCATTGACAACTACATTCTATGAGCATTTGTAACAAAAATATTTTTTTCAACATTTGCTTTGTTTCATATATCGGGTCATCGAAATTGTCACATCTTCAAATTGAAATAAAACGCAAAGTATTTGATTTTTGTATCGTTACTTCATTTTAATACAAAGTCTATTTTATGACAAATTATGTAAAACAATATCATTGAACAGTCCTTCTTCATCAGTCTCTATTGATGAAATTGAAATCCACTTGTGTGAAAATATAATGAAAAATTGAGTGAAACGCATCCGGCTCGTGACAAAAGCCGAGGAGGACATTATAATATTGTCTTTGATAATGTCATAGTTTGGATAACTGTATATATTCGTGCGATAACTTGTGCAGAGAAAATTTTTGTCTTCCGAATTATTTTTCCAAGATACATGAGAGAAACAATAGCTAGCATCGTCATTTATTTCCGTGCATGAAAAATATGAATAACATCAGTAAATAAACTATGCAAGTAGTGAACCTCTCATTATTTTGGTCACGGTGGTGCCATTTAGGCAGAAGTGCATAATGCAATCCGTGATATTATAAATAATTTTGAAAACATGGACGGTACACCATCAATTGAACATGACTATGTGCTTGAATTCGCCGACCCGTCAGTACCGCATAATACACAAATTGCAGAGCTCACCACGCTTACAGAAGAAGAAGAAGACAGTTTGGAAAGAGCCCACAGGAACATTTGGTCCGAGAGTGCAAGAAACTCTATTTCGTCCGGAAAATATTTACGTCGAAGCTTCAAAATCAGGAAAACTCACGTCGGAGCATTTTAAAACTTGGTTCAGCCAGGTATATCTGCCGAATACTGGCCGTAAAAGCATGTTACTACTCGACTCATGGACGGGACAGTGCCCAAATCAGTTAAATCAGTTGATTCCAGAAGATAAAGAAGTGATATTTTCAACCATTCCGAAGAAGACGACGGGCATGATTCAACCTTTGGATGTGTTTGGGTTCCGGATTTGGAAAAATTTTGTGCGCACATTTTCGGATAATGTAATTCTCCTAGACGAAGATATCAATCTCCATTCACGCAATGAAATAATTAAATTGCAGTCCTTAACCCATAACCAGCTTTCATCGCCCAGGTTTAAAAATCTTTTCGGATATGCTTGGTTTAAAAGTGGATATCTAGAAACACATCCCAGCGAGTTCCAAAATCCTGTAGATTTCTGCTACTTTAGGAGTGAAAAGCGTGTACGAAAATGTAATATCTGTGGAGCGGCGGCTTTTATGCGATGTGCGTGGTGCGGCGAGTATTTTTGTTTTAAACATTTCTATAAAGAATATCATTATTGTAACAATTACAATCCGTAATTTTTATGGTTTTAACCGTTTGTTAGTAAAATAATTCTTTGATATGTAAAAATATACAAAAAGAGATTGTAAATGTTTATGGAGATACGCGAACGAGAGATTAAGTTGTAACAGTTCTTGCAACGCGACGTGCCGATTATGTATCATACAATCGCCCTTATCTTGATCGTACTGTGAATAGTTTAATATTAATAATTTTCATGTAAGTGAAAAGTGCCAAGAAACGAGTAATAACTTTCTGGTCCCAAACGATAATATGTCATTTAGATGTATGCGAAAAGTGATGTAGAATAGCATGCCGTTAGTTGGATGCAATAACTGAGGTGGCGCTTAAATCAGTTTCTGTTCGGCCTAAGTTTCGATGAAACGTTGACTGTTTTACCGAGGCGGAATTCGAAGTTCTGCTTCGACGCTCACATCACCTTAACTCGCGCAGCTCACTAGGTCTAGGGACATTTTTAATAACGTGTGTGATTCCTCTCTTCAGCTTGCTTTTTACTTTGCGATCATTTAAATCGTGTACAGAAATACACTCCCTCGCAAAATTAGAGGAACACCCACTTTTTACGTAGAAATTATGCGAACTTCGAATGGACGTAACTTCGGTCCGAAAAGTTGTATTGAAGTGAGCAATATAGCAGGTAAAAGAGCCCATGGTCCTCTTTCGAAACCTGTTTGAGGAATTTTCAAATTTATTAAAATTTTAAAGTTATGTAGCTTCGAAGAAATATTAACAGTAATTGTATTTTTTTCAATCGAATTTCTCTGTCTCTGTCGGCTCAGCAGAATTTGTTTTCTTAGCTGTAACAATTGGACAGGAAAGTCTGTTTCTTTAGCTTTAATTCCCTCTCTTCAAACACCTTGTGTGATTTTTTTTGACCGAGTTATTCAAGTTTAAAGTAAACAAATCATTCTCAACTTTCATGACCTGTATTTAGCGACCAGTTCCACTTACATGAATTAAAAGAAATGCAAATTAAAGGTCAAACAGTCAGCTTCGACACTATTATCAGATATCATAAGGAGACCCTTCCACCCTATTTATTTTTGCATTAACTGACATCATACAAATCTGCGAAAATGAAAGTTGCAAACAAAGCGCGATAAAACCTTCAAATGGTGGTATTCAAGTGGAACCATTTGATACCCTTTCAAATTCCGTCGGAATTTTTCGATTATAGCGATCTAGTGTAGTGATATTGCATTTTAAATATAGGCTAATTGTAAGTTGAAATTCAGATTTCAGCCGTGGTTGGAGAATTCAAGGCGGCGCGGCGCGACGTTTTCCCATTATAACTGCAGCGATAGCTTTTGTTTATATCAGTAATGACACAGGATAGAGGGAGAGAGAATGAAAAAAATCGGTATCGTCAGGACTTTAGCGTGTCAGATTCCTTGTTCACTGTGGAAATCAATCGTCCTATTTTTTCATTGTACGGTTTTACTTATTTTATTCATAGCCATATTTTCTGTTTACGTTTGAAAATTAGCGGTAATATGCTTTTGTTACACTTTCTTTTCTGAATTTGAAGTCCGAAACGAATACTCATGCGGTACGTAACTGCATTTGAGGTCACACGCATTGTGACTCATAAACGAAGACACAGTCAACACAGTTTTGCTAGAGAATACAATGTGTCTGTGTCTGTTATAAATCGTGCTTGGCAACGATATCAAGAAACCAATAATGTTCAGAGACGGAGAGGTCAAGGTCGCCGGAGAATCACGAATTCCCGTACGGATCGAGCATTAGTCCAAAATGCTCGTCGAAATCCGTTTGTGACTAGGAGACTGTTGTATGACTCACTTCCTGACCAAAGAATAAGTCTGGACACTGTAGGTAGACAGTTACGGGCGGTTAATTTACGTGCTTCAAGACCTGCACGTGTGCCTCTAATAAGTGAGCGTAATCGTTTTCAGCGATTGCAGTATGCTCGTCAACATGTCACTTGGCGTCCGAGGCAGTGGGCTAGTATTGTCCGTTCACGACAAGTTGGCGAGGCAGATTGTTTACTTTCTCACTCTGTTCCACCTCTCCTGCTCCCGTGCGCTATGTCGTTATTGGCTGCGGCCAGTGACAAAGGACGACGACGAGCATATCTGGACAAAGTGAAATAGAATGATAACTTTGCAGCATTGACGTAGCCTCCCAATTGCCGAGCTCTAGCGGCAATAGATAGAAAGCAAGAAATTGTATCTTTTTATAGCTGACACTTTAATTAGGAGGTTATGTCAATGCTGTGAAATCATTCTATTTCACTCGGTCCCGATATGTTCGTCGTCAACCTTTGTCACCGGCCTCAGCCAATAAGGAACATGCATGTGGTAGCTAGAGAGGTGGAATAGAGTGAGAGCATGACCTTGACTCGCCAACTTGTCGTGAACGGACAATACTTGGTTTTCTGATGAGTCACGTTTTTGTCTCTACGGAAATGATGCACGTATCGGTATACGGTGTCTATCGCCGTCCAGGAGAGCGTTATCATCCACACGTATGGGGTGCCATATCAATGAATAGTCGCTCACCTCTTGTCATTATTCGTAAATATTGATACCACAAGTGCTACCCTTAACAAGAAGATTTGGAAGATCATTCATATTCATGCAAGATAACACACGTCCACACGTTGCCAACATCTGCAAAGACTTTTTCCTAGCTAACGCTATCACTTTGTTAGCACACCCGCCTACTAGCCCGGACTTAAATCCGATTGAGCATGTTTGGGATATGCTCGGTCGAAGTCTTAGACAAAGACAGCCGCATCCAACAAATCTTGAAGAACTTAGCCAGGCCCTAATTGAGATGTACGATGAAATACCGCAGGATAGTATTCGTCTATGCATTAGTATGAGACACCGGTTACAAGCAGTATGTCAAGCGAATGGTCGTAATACGCGCTATTGATGATAAACCAAAACTGTATTGTCAAAATTTCACTTTTGAAAAGAAATGCAAAAATTAAAAAAACAAGGAAAAATTGGAATTAATAACACAAAAAATATCCCCCCCCCCATACACACACAAACCTATTCTTTCTCTTACACACACAAACGCACGCACACATGTTCAAACACATTCTAAAAATACGAGAATCGAATGATTGTGATAAATTTCAACTTACCCTATATTTAAAACGCAATATCACTGCACCAGATCGCTATAATCGAAAAATTCCGACGGAATTTGAAAGGGTATGGTTTCTGCTTCAAGGTATCAAATGGTGCCACTTGAATACCACCATTTGAAGGTTTTATCGCGCTTTGTTTCTAACTTTCATTTTCGCAGATTTCTATGATGTCAGTTAATGCAAAAATAAATAGGGTGGAATGGTCTCCTTATGATATCTGATAATACAGTGTCGAAGCTGACTGTTTGACTTTTAATTTGCATTTCTTTTAATTCCTGTAAGTGGAACTGGTCGCTAAATACAGGTCATGAAAGTTGAGAATGATTTGTTTACTTTAAACTTGAATAACTCCGGCAAAAAAAATCACACAAGGTGTTTGAAGAGAAAGAATTAAAGCTAAAGAAACAGACTTTCCTGTCTAATTGTTACAGCTAAGAAAAAAATTTCTGCTGAGCCGACAGGGACAGAGAAATTCGATTGAAAAAATTACAATTACTGTTAATATTTCTTCAAAGCTACATAACTTCAAAATTTTAATAAATTTGAAAATTCCTCAAACAGGTTTCAAAAGAAGACCATTGGCCCTTTAACCTGTTATGTATATTGCTCACTTCAATATAACTTTTCGGACCGAAGTTACGTCCATTTGAAGTTCGCATAATTTCTACGTAAAAAGTGGGTGTTCCTCTAATTTTCCGAGGGAGTGTATATGACGTACGATAACTGATAACCGATGATGATATGGTAAAGATACACGCTACAACGAAATTCCTATTATTTTTCAAAGAAAAAATTATATCACACACGTTATTAAAAATGTCCCCAGACCTACTGAGCTGCGCAAGTAAAGTATGGTCTCTCGTGAACTGCAGTATGGTTAATCCGCAATAGGTATATTGATTCCCGTTGAATGTTGTTTACTTGAAATTATCAAATGGGTCATTTGTCATAGGTTGCCGACGCCTGAACTAGGATCTTCCTAGTAGAAGAAAAGTTTATAATTTTGCGCCGCCTCCGAAAACTTTGAAATGTATTTGGTATGGTTTAACGATTAAGTAGATATTATTAATAGCTATGGAATATTGGTATAAACGAAATAGAAATTATTTGACACTTTTTAGTGGAACCAGTAGTATTTGTAGGATAGTGTAAGATGATTTTAGACTTCTGTTGCTTAGCTAATAACCATAAACCGAAAAAAAATTGACCGAATTTAAGTTGTTAATAAACAACAAATTTCATAAATTTTTGCAAGTGCGATCATCGCGGATATACCTCCTACTAAATGTGAAAGGTTTCATCACTATCGGTACATTCCCTGCAGCATAAACGCCGGAAGATATAAATGAAGTATTACGTATTTTGCGATAAAAGTCGTTAGGAATGAAAAAATACCAAAATTTTTTTGCAGGACCAATTGGAAGATATACTCTACAAGATGCAAAATTTCCGATCCGACTGGTCTATCCGTCTCGCGGTAATCGGTGAAAAATATAAATCAAGCATTACGTTCTTGCAAAAAAAATCGTTAGCAATGAAAAAATGCAAAATGTTTTTTTAACGGGAAAAAAAAAACACATCGAATCGAGTGTTCACACCTCCCTCTCGAAGTCGGATAGATATAGGTATCGTTGTATTCAAGAAAGTCCACAGAATCTTTTAGTATAAATAGAATTTCAATATCTTTTATAATTACGTCAGAAAATTTGTTTAAATCTGAAAAATATGTTTTTTTTTTTCTTCAAAATCTAATTTCTCAAAAACTGTACGTATAGGAGCAAAACGGTTTGCAGATTCGTAATCAGCGTACAAAACACTATAAGATTCACCCAGTGGGAATCGGAATACAGAAAGAAAGTTAAAATTTGTTGGACAGTGTTTAAAAGCCTGAATTTTAAAGCCGAAACGAATACTCATGCGGTACTGCATTTGAGGTCTGAAATGCAATATCACTGCACCAAATCGCTATAATCGACAAATTCCGACAGAATTTGGAAGGGTACGGTTTCTGCTTTAAGGTATCAAATGGAGCGACTTGGATACCACCTTTTGAAGGTTTTACCGCGCTTTGTTTGCAATTTTCATTTTCGCAGATTTCTATGATGTCAGTTAATGCAAAAATAAATAGGGTGGAAGGGTCTCCGGTAATTATTGAGATTAGGTTACACCTCACCGATTTTCATGAAATTTAAATATGTTGTAAAACTCTACATTTCGAACAACTTTTGGCAATTATTGAGATTAGGTTACACCTCATCGATTTTGATGAAATTTAAATATATTGTAAAACTCAACATTTTGAACAACTTTTTCCTATACATATAACCGCCGCTCGGCCTTAGTTTTCGAGATATTTTCGAAAAACTGTCGAAACTAACACATTGAATTCTGGCCATCCGTGTGAGCCCGTGACAACGTACGCATTAAGGTCGATTTATATTATCCGTTCAGACACGGATCAGTTAGGTTCCGATCAGTTAGGTTCCGACAAATATTGTTCTGTGTTATTGAATACGAGTGTTTATATATACCGTCATGAATCGGTTCCGACGCGTTCCGTTTCCGACGCGTTCCGTTTCCGACATAAGACGACCGACATTCTCGAAAAGAATAATTTGACTGAAGCGATACGTGACTGAAACAATCGAAATGCGACCGAACGGACGCTGTCGTATGATATGCATTTGGTTCAGACAAAATCTGAAGATAGAACAGACGTGGTCTGAGCAAGATATAATAATGCAGAACGAAAAATTGATAGAAATAGTGAGGCATTATACTTTTTTGTATAATCAGGAAGAAAAAAATTATAGTGACAACTACAAAAAGGATGCTGCCTGGAAGGAGATAGGAGAAATTTTAAATCAACCAGGTAAGCAACAATAATCGTATTATATTTTCCTTAGTGATATTCTTGCAAATATTAGTTTCTTGTATGCAACCATTCCATACTTCCAAATTCGCTGTTAAAGAAGTCCTTAAATGTATCTCTTATATGGAACGCTGTAGTAGTACTACTACCACCTTGTAATGGAAGATTTTGCACAGTTCTTCCTAAAGGTGCCATAGCTGGTGGTTCAAAATTGCGAGAGGATATGATACAATTATGTAAAATGCAAGTTGTCAAAATAATTTTATCTGCATGTTCCGGATTTAACTGAATTTTTCTCTGATAGATTCGAAATCTTTGCGATAAAATTCCGAACGCATTTTCTGATACCCTTCTTGCTCGCGAATGCCGATAGTTATAATGTTGTTTAGCGGGATCATTAAGTTGCGGTTTCGGATACGGTCTTAATAAGTACGTCTTTAAAGGGTAGGCTTCATCGCCGACGATCACATGAGGCATCAAAAAATTAGTATGCGGTAATTTTTTGTCCTCCGGTACATTAAGCTTATTAAGTGCTAAGTATTTTCCCAATTTGGAATTAGAAAATATACCCCCATCGCTATTTTTTCCGTACGATCCGATGTCAACTGCTGTAAATTTATAGTTGGCATCTACCAAAGCCAACAAGACGATGGAAAATGTTTTTTTGTAGTTAAAATAAAGTGAACCACTGTTAGGTGGTGCAGTAATAGTTACATGCTTTCCGTCCAAAGCACCAATACAATTAGGAAAATTCCATGCTTTCCAAAATTCATCAGCTATTTCGAGCCATTTTTCTCGACTGGGTATATTCATGTACTCGGACAAGAGATGTTTAATTATTGCATTGCAAACCTCAAGTACAATAAGTGAAACAGTAGTATGGCCTAGCCGGTAACTGAATGATATGGTTCTGTATGAATCACCGGTTGCTAAAAATCTGAAATAAGGCATATATGTTAGATCTAATTGCTATTCTACTTATGATAATTATTAACTTTATTTAATCTTTTCAGCTAATGAATGCAAAAAACATTGGAACAATTTACGAGATTGTTATCGCAGATCATTAAAAAGGAAAAATGATACAAAAAGTGGACAAGCCGCAAATAAGGTAAAGAAGTGGAAATATGAAGACGAAATGTCATTTTTGACAAAGTATATGAAGGAACGAGAAACCGTTACATCAATACAAATCAATGTCAGTGAGGAATCAAACCAAGATGTAGATGACACAACCACAATAGAAGACAATAGCAATTTCATAGAAACACCAGCACCTTCTCAAGCTAGCCATACATCAACACAATTCCGCCAAAAAAAAAGAAAAAGAACAGGAACAGCCTCAGACAGTTTAATGAATTATATTTTACATAATACTAAAGAAGAAAAAGCTATGGACGAAATAGATTTATTTTTCAAAAGTACAGCTTTAACTGTAAAAAAACTAACTCCATACAATCAGATAATTGCCAAAACCCGCATTTCTTCTATAATTAGTGAATTACAATTACAAGAGCTTTCAAATATAAATTGCCATCATTTTTCATCACAGTCATTAAGTTCAACACCCACACCATCACCAAGTACAATAGAACCATTACACAACCAACTCATCCACAAGAACCAAACACGATATGTACTGCGTCAAATTTTTATACAAACATTTAATAAATAAGTTTAACTTTTATATTTTTATATGTATTTTATTATTATAATATAAAAATTTACCTCAAACATACTGCTAGTTTTTCTCTTGGACCTATAGCCTCCTTGAAAGTTGTATTTTGTTTTTTAATGGAATTTTCTATTTTCCCCAAAAGAATATTAAAATCGTAAATAGGCATCCTAAAGTATTGTAAGAATTTTTCTTCATCGTCCATTAATTGTCTAAATAACGTCCAATATTCTCCACTAATTTTTCTTTTTTTTAACATTCTATGGGTGCCAAAACGTCGCTTTCTTTTCTTATTTTCTTCCTCTTCATCCAACAGTAAGGCTATGCAGCACAAATCTTTTAAAGATAAATGTGAAAACATTTTCGAACGATAGCGATTAACGTTCGCTGCCTGTCGTTGTCGGGCGTGAACTGATGATATAAATACTACATCGTTTTTGTCGGAACCTAACTGATCGGAAACGGCCCGTGTCTGAACGGATAATATAAATCGACCTTTAGTATGGGATCGCCGCTTTTCTACTGTTTTTGCAGACAGCAGCGCGGCGACCGACATCAATTGTATATTGTCGAGTTCACCAGAGTCTGTAACCGGAAAAAGACGAGTTTTCGTTCATTCTTGCGCATCTTGGCTCTGATTGGCGAAATTTTCACTTCCATGCGCTTGCGCACCGCGTCGCTGTGGCGCTTCCACGCGGTGCATCTACGCGAAAGTGCATCATTTGGAGTGTATACCGGGTAGTGAAGGGCTGTTTTGTTCAAGTGTGTTGGATTATTTTTGTGGAGTGTATTTCTTTCTGTATTGTATTATTTTTGTGTAAGTATTTCTTTTATATTGTATATTTCATTTTATATTTCATATTTTTTATTTTTTATGTTATTGTATTTATTTTTTGTTTAAAAAGTGTGTGAAATGGAGGAAGGAGTACCGGGACCGCCTGGCGAATCTCCAAGAAAGAGAAATCCATCGGGAAAGGTAAGCTGGCGTTATGAAGATATATAATTGAAATAAATTTTTTTCATTTTCGCCATTTCAATATCATAACTGCGAAACATTTCTTTTTTCTGTACATAAAATATGTGTATTTGAAATCATACATAATTGTTTTTGTAGTTCGTTGTATCTTCGCAAAGGATGATGATCGTAAACCTGTACGAAAATCTGAAGGTTGACCATCCGGAAATGAGATACAGACCTATCTTACAAATGATATCTAGACAGACTGGAATCGGTCAAGTAACAATTTCTAAGACTCTTTCGGAATATAAGGCTACAGGAAGCGTGACGTCCCCATATAAAAAGAGACCGCGGATGAATATTTTGGAGAAGACGTCCACGATATACTGGCCATAAGGAGGAAGGTACATGAGTTTTAGTTGCGACGGGAAATTCCGAACGGTCATAAAATATTGCAAGCCGTGAACCTGGATCCAGAGCTTCCAAACTTTAGCCGAACGTCGCTATACCGCCTTTTAAAGCGAATGGAGTTCAAATATATGGTTAGCGCGCGTAATAACGCGCTCATAGAGAAGGAGAACATCATCGCCTGGAGGCAGGAATACATAGAAAACATCCAAAAATATCGTGCTAAAGGACGGCCAATTTACTACCTCGACGAATCGTGGATAAACGCAGGAGATGTCCGAAAAAAAACTTTGGGTGGACACTTCTGTTACCTGTCCCGCAAACGCGGAAGAAAGGGGCCTGTCCACAGGCATACGACCCCCCGCAAATAGAGGCAAACGCTTAATAATAAGACATGTCGGGTCATAGGATGGGTTCGTACCCGGAGCCCTCCTTTGTTTCCAATCCAAAAAAAAATGTGGAAGACTACCACGGAGAAATGAATGGCGTTGTATTTTTCGATTGGTTTCGCACATTTTTGTGATAGTGATGGGCAATGCTCCATATCACAGCACCAAAGTAGAAAAATTTCCCACCATGGGGTGGAAGAAAAACGATATTATCGCCTGGCTAATTGGTAAGGGGGAAATCGTTCAACCACAGTACAGTAAAACTTGGATATATGCAACAAACACTGGGACCCAGGCGTTGCATATATCCAGTCGAGGTGTCGAATCTCGGGTTACACGCGACGAGCAGCCAAGCGTGAACGTAGAAAAGGACAGACAGTGGTGGAAAGAGAGAGGTCCGATGATCAAAGGAAAGAGCCGAAACGTATCGATGTGACTAATACTAATTCAACTATAAAACTTTTTTATTTTTGACTTTTTTTTACTGAAACTTTTACTAACGCATTGGTGAAATTTTTCTGATTAAAATGACACCAAACACTATATAGTTTGAATTATATTTATAAACAATAGTAATCGAATAAACAACATAGAATTGACACCACGACTGAACATAAATGATGTCGGCTGAATACAAAAGATGTGTACGGATTCAGAATCGGCATGTCGGCTGAATAGAAAACATGTGTACGGACGCAGAATCGACACCTCGCTTGGATAAATGCAACATTAAATGCCCAGAATCGCCACCTTGCCTGGATAAATGAAACCTTTGAAACCAGAGTCGACACCGCAACTGGTTTTGATTTCGATCTCTGTTGCTTTTCGCCAACCTTTAACATCAATTTTAGCAAGTAATTATAATTGAAACTATATCGTGTTTGGTACCATTTTAATAAAAAAAATTTCACCAATGCGTTAGTAAAAGTTTCAATAAAAAAAAAGTCAAAAATAAAAAAGTTTTATACTTCAATTAGCATTAGTCACACCGATACGTTTCGGCTCTTTCCTTTGATCATCGGACCTCTCTCTTTCCGCCACTGTCTGTCCCTTTCTACGTTCACGCTTGGCTGGTCGTCGCGTGTAACCCGAGATTCGACACCTCGCTTGGATAAATGCAACCACTGGGTCCCAATCTTGGTTGCATTTATCCAGGTTTTACTGTATGTACAGTGAGTTGCAATGAACTTGTCGCAGTGAAGTTGGCTCCAGATTTACTGACACATTCACGCCGCGTCGGTGAGGCGATTGGCGATCGTCGACTGGACATGCCTTTGTTACCGAAGGATGGTCATTTCTGGGGCGAGGACGCCCCAGTATGAAGAGAGGTTTCCACAGTCGGTATAACAGTCGTGCCTGTTTTAGCAGTTCTTCTGTTACCATACCTCACTGGTACAACTACCTTATCGATTACGGTAAGGTGAAGAGACGCACGCACATATAGTATGACTGCAATGTTGCCACATCTGTTTCCATATGTATTGCAACTAGTATTCGCACTTCGCACTTCGCACTTCGCACACAAGCATATATCTGCTTCCATCCGTGTGCGCTATCGCTTCGGTGCTTTCCACCGTCAATTCATATATTCTGACTCAATTACAAATGAATATTACTGATGTATTAGGTTAGGTTAGGTTATATATTTAAATCCGGCCGCTGTTAAGCGGCTGGCAACAGTTTCGTGAGAATAATAAATTAATTACAAAAATAAATGTAAGTGCCTTTAGACGAAATTGATCAATGAACATATCAATTAATAGATCAATAGATAATCAAGTTACAAGTAATTAAAATTTCCGAAAATCGCGACTTTTCATTTAAGAACGTGACTAGTTCTGTTCTTAAAATTATAAAATTTTAATTACTTGTAACTTCTAAGTGCATAGATCGATTTCGATGAAATTTTCAGCATACACATAACTTATTTAAATCTACGAAAGACATTTTAAATTTTCATTATGGGCTCACATAAGAATGTACAAAAATTACCCTTCTCTATTTTTTTCACGATTTCAACAAATTGTAACTTTTTAAAGCAACAAAAGCACATATGTTAGTAAATTAATTTTTATAGCTTCTCAAAAAACCTGAAGTCATTTGGTCCAATTTTAAATGAGGTATTCTGTTTTAAACGGTGTATGAATACCTACTTTTTTTGCCCACTGTATGTTCTGACCGTTCAACGGAACACAGGCACGAGGATTTGTAAAAACAGTTTATTACAGTTCCTCGACGAAAAGCTATTTTGAAGTCAAGATGTTTTCCTAGTCCAGGTAATTTCCAGTCTTTTATTATTTTATACAATAGAGTCAGAATTTAATTTTCGGTTCGTCCTTAATAGGTCCGGTCATGTCATAAACTGAGTTTATGCTTGGCACAAATGATTTTCTTTGGTCTATTGATTGGTATGTTCATTGATCAATTTGGTCTAAAGGCACTGTTCACCCCCTTACCCGGCTATACCCTTTATTAAGCAATTCTAAGAAATGAACAAAAGCAATTAAAAATAGGTATTATATATTATGTGTCTGAAAAAAGGCGATATCTAATGACGAAATTACTACTTTCTACTTTTTTCACGAGTTATTACTATAATGAATTATACCTATACGTATGCGTCTATAGCAACAAGAGCGACGACCGCTTGCTTACTGTTTCTGTAAACGGAGGGGGAGCACCTTTTCTATAAATTCAGTGCAACATTTTTCAATATTATGAACAGAAAGCGAGGTGTTTCTAAACAATCACTAACAGTTACAGCTATCCGGAACAGTCACTGCAGATACCCAAGTTTCTGCATTCACCGATACATGTTGCCCGCCGAAGTTTATGTGTATTCGTTCCTAAGGGTCGAGTGTCATCGCGTTACGTGTTTTCAGTCTAAAGAACGTAAGCAAGCAGTGCGAACGGGTAGATTTCTGATTTTTAACCGCTTACATTCTGTTTCAAAAATGACATCTCGTGATACGCGCACATCATATAAGAAATGTGTTTATCGCGGTTGTGGTGTTACGTCACGTATCAAAACAACCGAAATGTTATATTCATTTCCAGTTAAAGACAATAATCGATTAATAGAGTGGATCATGAATAGTGGTAATGATGATTTCGCGGAGTTAACTGATGGACAGTTAAAACGGCGGTACATTTGTACAAGACATTTTGCCGAAGAAGACAAGGTAGTGAACATAAAGTTGAAGAAGGATGCCGTACCGGTATTATATGATTTGCGTAAAAATAATGAACAGCCTGCGCCTACGCGTAACAGTCGTAAGTATTCACGCGAATTGCTTTCTACAAGAAAGCAAAAACAAATTAATCAGCTCAAATTAGCAACGCAGAAATTGCGTAAACTGCTAGCGAGCAAAAATAAACAAATATTAGTATTAAAACGTAAATTAGAGTCGTACAAAATGACGGAGTTAGATTTCGATCGAAACATAAAGGACAAAGTTTCCAACAATGTAAAGACGTTTATGTTAATGCAATTGTATCCGCATCCTGTATTTTCTGCGGACGAGCAACAGATTTGTTTATCGATGCATTATTCGTCACCGAGTTTATTCCGAAAACTTCGTGACAATTTCGGTTTCCATTTACCATGTCCTAGGACAATTAGTAGATGGTTTGGAAGCATCGAAATGTGGCCAGGCATTTGTACGACCTTTTTTACACAGTTACGTAAAAAGGTATCGTGGATGGATGATTCAGAACGAAATTGCGTGTTACTGTTCGACGAAATGACAATAAAGAAGTCCTTTGATTTTCACTCCAAAAAACAAAAAATTGAAGGTTTCCAAGATTATGGTGCCTTTGGATCTGAGATGAAACCAGGGACGCAAGCCTTAGTTTTCATGGTTCGCGGTTTATTTTATAATTGGAAGCAACCGGTTGCTTATTTCATAAGTAACAGCAACATATCAACTATAAACTTGTTGAATGTGCTTGAGGCGGTAATTGCTGCTGTCTGTAGCACTGGTTTACGTGTACGTGCAATTGTTTGCGATCAAGGCTCTGGTAACAGATCGGTAGTAGATCGCAAAGTATCTCTTGATAAACCATATATAATACATGAAGGAAATAAAATTTATTTTCTTCATGATTATTTGCATATATTTAAAAACATTCGTAACAATTTATTACAATATAATCTTAAAATCAACGATTCTGTAGTTTCATGGTCAGATATATCATCTCTATGGGACCTGGAACGAAACAAAGGCACTAGGGCAGTCGTAAAATTGTCAGAGAAGCATATTCGACCGAATGTATTCGAGCGAATGAATTGTAGGCTCGCTTTACAAGTGTTTAGTCGAACAGTTTCAGCAGCTTTGTTAACGGCCAGCACACAAGGGCAAATCCAAAGCGACACTGTTGCGAAAAATGCATGTTTTGTTCGACTGTTGAATGATTTATTCGATAATTTAAACAGTCGAACCGCACATGATGCTAATCCGCAAAAGTGTGCCTTATCAAATAGAAATCCTCAAATAGAAGAAAATTTGATAAGACAGGCAACAGCATGTGCAAATTGGTTTGTGATTCAAAAGGGTCGGCAGGTACGTCCTCCGTGCTTCAGAGGCTTGCAGCTATCAATTAACGCGACGATACAATTATGGCGTGACATTCGCGATGAAGGTGCGTCATATTTAATGACGTCGCGATTACAACAAGATCCAATAGAAAATTTATTTTCTATGATCAGGCATAACGCGGGCAATTATGAACAAAATCCGTCCGCGAAAACATTTAGATTGAATTTGCAGAAAAATATGATGTTAAATTTAATGATGCCATCGCAATCTGCAAATTGTTTAGATGACGAAGATTGTAATCTTTTCACTTTGCCACAATCTTCGGAAAATGTTGCGTCAACTAGTACCGAAAATTCGTCACTTTCTGTTAATTGTGACAGCAGTGAATCCCGTCAAAGCCTAGAAGCAGAGGATACAAGTGATACTATCATCGCTGATATCTTGCAACAAGTATCTGAAACTGCCCACACCTTAGAATCATGTGCTATTGAATATTTTGCAGGATATGTCGCTAGGAAAAATATTAGAAAAACCAACTGCGACATATGCAAGGCAGAATTATTAGATAGTACAACAGTTCTTTCACGAAATGAACAGATTTTAATATTTCTTCGTGCCTATAAGACAAATAATGATTCAGATTTTGGAAGAAATTTTCTTTTGTATTTCGTATATTTAATGCTATTTTTGATAAAATGTATCCTACTTTACGGGCTGAAGAGGGCATTCTTGATCAAATATTTCCGTATTTTGTACAAGGTGTTAACAATTCACCTCAGCTTTGTGGTTGGTTTGACAGTAGTACGTGCAACGAACATCGAAAAAAAAATAGCATATTTTATGATGAAAGTAAAAATTCATAAAGATACGATATGGCTCGGTCAAGAATTGCGACGCCCTAAAACTTCATTTCACAAACCAACTGCAAAGGTACGGAAATTGCAAAATATGTGAAAGACTGTTTTCATTTTCAGAATGTCTGCCTTTCTACTTATCTATCACAATAAATACAGTCAGAGGCGATCTAACGTGAGCTGACAATTTATAACTTTTCGTAGAATGTGATTTTGTATTTACTTTTAGTATAGTTGGTAGTTTGGATAAGCATGTGACAAACTAGTATAAAGTAGTTTAGTTTATATATAATAGACACAATAACAAATACAGTCAGAGGCGACCTAACGTGAGCTGACAATTTATAAAGTGGTACAATAGGGCTCCAGGCGAAGATCCACTATAAAAAAATCTACCGCGCCATTAGTGGAACCTCAAAGGTGGTGTGGAAGTCCACTATTAATTATTATTTAATTGTAAAAAATTAATACGTTCTTTAACCATAGTGAATTTGCTAAGAATGAATTGCCAGGTTTCTTGGGTACAATATACTGCTGAAAAGAGTAACAGTTTATGGCATCCTGAAGTGTTTTCGGCTGTCTCTTCTTCTGCCATGTGGTGAACAAAATCGGCTCGCGTCCTTGCATACCCCCCGCGAACCCTACCTTCGATGCCTGTTCCGTGCTTTTTAAGGTTTTATGGAAAGGTTTTATAACAGAAAACAGACCCCTAATATTCCGGAAAGTCGCAGATTGTGTCCAGCGGTGGGCAAATTTCATTTTATCCGAGGGTACATACACAGTGACCGAAAGAAAATATTCATCCATGCAAAACTTCTATAGAACAATAAATGCAAATAAAATACTATGATTGCACATTGTTGGCGAAATTCCCCAAGTCTACGCCGAACGGCGAAGTTGGCAACGAAAATACTTCGTTGGTGCGTCGTTACCGATAGCGGCAGCACCTCTCGGGCCCACTTTGTCCACGCGGTCCCCTCTCCACGCGGAACCGGCACGATCGACGCCATGATCGATTCTTGTTCTTCTTGTTCGATCGTTAGACGCGTAAGCACGTGTACTACGCAGTTCTCGCAATCCGATACAAGTACGCAGTTTTCTCAGATCTCGCTACGCTGACCAGACAGCCCGCGCAGTGTTATCGTCCACGCCGTATTATTCAATAGTAATCTTTAATATAATTTCCGTAAAGTTAGTGTCCACGCGTTACGTTAATATTAAGCTTTGTATATATTGTTGTCTGAACACGCTGACCACGCATCACGTGTTTGTGATCTCTGTACATACATTTCTGTGTTGTAAAATATACTGTTGTGTTACGTCAAGGCGTGTCATTTTCTCTGTCCGCTCAGACCACGCAATTCGCTGACACACATATTAAATTATTTTACATAAATAACTGTAAATAAAAAACGAACCTGAATATCTGCGATTGTAAAAGCATAAATCATTTCCAAAGTTGAATATTTGCAATTTGTGTTTAAGATTGATTATTTCGAAAACTATAATATTATGTAGTTATTTATGTAGAATAATTTATATGCGCAATCACTGTATTTTATTTATATTTATTATTTTATTTAGACTAATATACTCCCCGTTTCGAGTAGACGATTTTCACTCTGAGTGATTGTGGATCCTTCAAAAGCTGTAATTATTTCAGATATTTTAACGTAAAAGAAACTTTATTTCATATAAAATAGTGTCATATTGAAGTCCAGGATGTTGAGGTGTATGAACACTTTTTTCGGGCATTGTATAGTTCCTTCATACATATACATAAATTTTGGAAAAAAATATTATCAATATTTTCTTTTTTTACATTTGAAATGATTTCTGATCATCTTGCTGAAATAGAAAATATGTACATCGAATAAGTTGGAGACTCTTCAAGGGCCCATAAATAACCTTCCTCTACGCACCCAACTTTCGTGACAGCCACCACTTTTCTCAACTTTCTAGCCAATCAAAATCGCATTTTCCATACCCCTGTACCCAAAGGAACCAATACCGTGTTTCCTCAAGTCGACGTTTTACCAAAATTTTAGTTTCTAGTTATAAGACATTCAACTATCAGATCAACCGTGTCTACGAAGCGATCTATAGAAAGTAAGGATTAAACTTGTATTAAGTTTAACAAATGTGTCAGTTTAACAAAGTGAAAAAAACTGTGAATCTAGGATTCTAATAATCCTTTATTAATATATAACTTTCTTAACAGAAATTAACCATGGGAATGTACAACACAAAAGTTGAGGAAGCATGTGCGGAGCCGCCGATTGAGGGGCCGGCGAATCTTGAGCCGGCGATTGCGGGGCCGGCGAATCTTGAGGTTTCAGTTGTGGAGCCAGTGGAGACCCGTATAAAGGTACATTATTATTACATATACAAAGTGTCATGTACAATTACATGACATCCTCCATACAACTGAGTAATGAGTGTATGTGCTATGTACTTTTCTCGATATTCTCGATATACTTTTATACATTTCGTTTGTGTGTGAGTGTGTGTGTAAATTATGTGTTATGAATGTTTTTCATAATAAACCTTTCTGTGCCTTGTGTATATGTATTTTATTAATCTTGTAATTTTATATGAATTTTAGAAAATAAGAGAAGCAGCTCGGCGCCAGGCAAATAAAAAATTTCGGAAAATGAAAACGGCATTACGACGACAACAGAGGAAAGATGCACCTCCGCCGGCCCCCGTCTACGCATCTCCGCCGGCACCCGTCTACGCACCTACGCCGGCCCCCGTATACGCACATACGCCGGCCACAATGTACGCATCTACGGCGCACCCAATTTATGGGATGACGCTGCACCGAATGTATTTCAATAATTAATATTAAAAAAAAATGTTTTTAAAATACACTTTTTTTCTTTTAAATACCTGTCCCACATTATATTTTAAAAATACAATTATTATTTATCATTACTGCATGCATAAATTGCATTTTCTGTTCACTCCGTACGAACGTCTTACTTCTCTGAAATTAAAATCATTTTTTCAACAGAAAAACCATGTCCGCATCTAGAAATTGAGTGGAGCTCGATAAAGTAAAAGATCTCGCGGCATTGCTTTGACATGTATTTGTCTCACGATCAGTTTATTTCGTTGCGCGTATTCTCTTTCTTTGTCTAGTCAGATATGACAACGCTGTGCTGAAGGCTGTAAGCAAAGGGGTACAATCCTGGGTATCGAAGCAATCTTCCGTTACCATCAACGCGTGTTACACTTCTCTAGTGCGAAGTGTTTCACATTTTTATATTAGGATAGAGCAGATGGCGCTCGTTCTCGAGGCACAAATTCACGAGCCTTTGAGAACAAAGGCATGTCCAGTCTTCTACTATCTATAGTCACTGCGTACTCTTCGGAGTGAAATAAAATAGCTCCCGCGGACCAAACACCAGAATTTACATGTGATATTTATTTAATTATTGTGATGTACCGGAAAGATATAACTTTCGACGACCTGGCAAGCTTATGGACGATTCTAAAATTTAAAACAATATGGAATACACAAAAAACAGGAAAAACAATTACGGTGCAGGGGAGCTCGGAGACCCCAGTACCGGCTCGGTGGGTGGTGTATGTGCAGGCGGGGGCCTCGGGGGGCCGAGTCGTTATCCTACGACTGTTCAACGCAGGCGGCGGACCGCCAGGCCCCTATGTCAGTAAATATGACTGGCGATGAAGGAATAAGCGGGTGGATTGCGAGTTTGAGGAAAGATGAGGTGTTTTCAAAAAAACCCAAAGTTAAAAGAACACCCCCAGGAGTGGGTATTGCAAGAGGTATAGATAACCCCTTCGGTAGATTAGAGTCTGTAGATCTCACGGGAGACGAAGATGACGACGACGAAGAGCTTCGGTTACTGGATAAGTCTCGATCGGAAAAGGACATGAGTGGAGAGAAGAGGATCGGGCGTCAAACGTTAGAGGAAAAAATGGATTACAGCTTAAGGGCAATCTCAAAAATAATGGAGACCATTAACCCTTTCGCTTCGGGCGCCGGATATATCCGGCATCCACGTGACGACCTGTGAGTACGAGCGTCGGATACATCCGGCATCCACGCGGCGATCTGTGAGTACGAGCGCCAGATACAACCGACATCTATATGAAGTTTCTATAAGTGCCATCTGTCGTCGATTATAAATTCTTCATTATCGGCAGAACATTCTTGTTGATTTTATTGACATATTGGTTTAATCACATATTTAATCTACTCTTTTTTATAAGAATTAGAAATAGATCGGCTTTAGGTATAATTCTTAATTTTTTTTTATATTAAAAATTGTAGATTAAGGTTTTGTTTGAAAATTTATTTACAGAAACAGTTTAAGGTCTCTCAGAAAGTATACAGGAAATAAAAAAAGTATTATGTTTCAAAATGAAGTAACCGATTCAGAAAATGATGCGAATGAGGAAAATGAAAATAATTTCCATCTGCGTAAAAGACGACGAAGAAATATATGCAGCACATCAGAATCCGAAACAGAGTTAATTGACGATGAAGCCAAAGACACCTATTGCAACATAACATGGACATCGAATAATTTCATACCAAAAATCCATCAATTTTCCTCAAGAAATTCGGGAATGACAAAGAAAATGCGCAGATCCTCAAAAATTATAGACTATTTTGAGCTGTTCATTTCTCAAGAGAGAAATTTCTCACGAATTACTATTGGGCTCAGAAGAGAAATAACAACGTGGGTACCCAAGAAAAAACGGCAGTAGACAAACTGTACTGTTTCTTCGCTTTGTCATTGCTGATGACACGTAACAAAAAACTAACATTACAAGAGTACTGGAGTAAAGATAAATATTTATTAAGCAATATTTTTGGTGAAATAATGGCCAGAGATCGCTATCTTTTGTTACTAAGCTTGGGCGCACTACTGATGATCGCCTAAGTAAAATAAGAGACATAATCAACATGCTGCGAAAATCATTCAATGACGAATTTCATCCCTATCAGGAACTTTGCATTGATGAAAGCTTGTTATTGTATAAAGGCCGCCTGTCTTTCAAGCAGTACATTCCATCGAAAAGGAATCGATTTGGAATAAAATCGTACATGCTTTGTGATTGCAAAACAGGATATGTGTAAGACCTAATAGTTTATGCCGGAAAGTCAACGATTATAGAAAGTGCAATCACGGGAATTGGAAAATCGGGAGCAATAGTTTTGTCACTCTTGAAACCGTACTTTGGGAAAGGTCATACACTTTACGTAGATAATTTTTATTCGAGTCCAGCATTATTTAACTTTTTATACAATAATTGTACCAATGTATGCGGGACCGTGAAAAAAAGACGACAAGGAATGCCGAAGATAGAAAATAAATTGAAAAAAGGAGAGGCATGTTTTCGTTCTTCAAAAAGTTTGTTAGTGATGAAGTGGATGGACAAAAAAGAAGTGTATATGATTTCAAGTATGCATACTGAAGATTTTGCAACAGTATCGAGATATGGAGGGAAACAGAGTGTGCAGAAGCCTATATGCGTTATAGACTATAATAAATCCATGGGCATAGTAGACAAAGTGGACATGGTAATAAGTACTGTCAATTCAACGCGTAAATCGTTAAAATGGTATCGTAAATTTTTCTTCCACCTCATAGACATTTGTGTGTGGAATGCATATTGTCTTTATAGGTACAAACGGGGAGAAATCATATCCATGGCAAAATTTCAGTTAGCGTTAATAAAACAAATAATCGCAAAGTACCATAAAAATGAAATTCGGTGTCAAAGCAGATCCGCGGATAATCCCATGAGGTTAACAGAGAGGCATTTTCCCTCATTGTATATACCAAAAGGTAAAAACCGAAGCCGAAGATGTGTGGTATGTAGTAAAAATGATAAAAGATCCGAATCACGATATGAATGTAAAAATTGTAATATTGGTTTATGTATAGATCCTTCTTTTAGAATATATCATACAGAATTATATTACTAGTCTCTACATATTAATATATTAACTAATTTGTGTTACATTATCAATTATATTAAACATTCAATCGTAAAGTCTTGTAAATATATAAATAGCTAAAAATATGTAAATTGTAATTGGTCTGTTAGATATAATGTCACGAGGTGTGTTCGATCACGGTTCTGGGATAAGTGCCATGCCGACTCTCATGGTCCTCTTACCAGAAGATGCAAGATCTTCCCCACTCCGTGGCCAGATCCTTCTAGAACACCCTTATCTTTTTACACGTGCCATGCAGCACCATGACTTCGGGTCATCGGCCACACGCGCGTTCCTTCGAGGATCGGCGATCGAACTCTCTATCGCCGTTCCATAAACAAAACATCCGCGACTCTTAGAATTCATCGCACCTCAAGTATCAACTACCGCCGGCCTAAGTCCGATGACAGACGTATGGCTCGGGGTATCGATAGCCTAAAGAATCCTGAGAAATCCTTGGAAAGCAGGTCAAAGCCCCAAATGCAATGACCCTGCCACGTGTCAACCTTTGCACACGTGCTGACGCTAACAGGTCTAATGTTATTAAAATAGCTAATATAATTTTGTATAAGACTTTTCATATTAAAAATGTTAACTATACTTGTTATATTAGAGCAACCATTGTTTTATTAATCACAGTTGTTATTTAAGACTTAGAAAAACGTACATACAAAAACCACGCGCACTGTGCACAATTCCGGCGTGCGCTACCGTTCAGTGACGGCACTTCGGCGGACTGGACTGCCGAAGCGAAAGGGTTAAGAGCCATAACGAGGTGCTAAGGAACCTAATTCTTAGAGATAAAAATGTGGATCCCTTGCTGAGGGAGACATATCTCCCTGGGATGTTGCCTTGAAGAAGTAGGTGAGGCGTTTGACGGGCTAAGTGTAGCACATACGGAATTGGTAGATACAAAAAATAGCAAGATTGATAAAATACTTACCGATGGAGCCCCGATGACTCAACCTAGAGTGGTTTCCACTGGAACAAATTAATACAGGTGAACTCCAACCTGAAAAAGAGAAAAAGAAAGATTATAAGACCATAGCAACACAGACATCGGGTGAGAGGGAGAGGGATTTCCCTCCCCTGCCTGCCATAAGACAGAAGAGGAAGGAGATCTCCCCGCTTTCAGAAAACGCAGAAAAAAAGACCAGGTTTACTGAGAATGTAGGAGGGATACCGGAAGAGTTACCAAGAAGGAAAAAAGGGGAAATAGGGATCACCAGAGCAGAAAGGATGAGTAAGTCCACAGATATAGAATGGGAAACGGTACATAAATCCGAGGAGGAGAAAGAAAGACATAGGGAAGAAATGAAATAAGGAAGAGGAGAACGAAAGGTCGCCGCGTGTGTTGTAGGTCCAATTGAGTAGGTCTCATATTTCGTTTATACATTGTATCGACATTCGTTCATCGTGAATGTTGTCTTCAGTTTTAAAAGTGTAGTCAAAGAGCGAATAAGAGAAAGAATCTACCGAGTTTTCCAAGCGTTGTACAAATATTATAATAATCTTTAATTGTTATATAGTATATATGTTAGTATCATTATTAATTATACTGGGATAAGTATTATGATCTACAAATATTTTATTTAATGAAACATTATGGTCGACTTAATTTTGTTAGCGAAATTGTAATTTTTTTTCATCAATCGATGCATTTTTATATCCTCTTTAAAAAAGTATTAGGAGTCTTAAGTCGAAAATGGATTAGTTTAGAAGTTATGAATTTTCTTCCGAATTCTACACAAATCGAACATCGTGCTGCGCTGCGTAACGTTCACAATAGATTTATTAAACGCCGAGAAAAGTACAATATGTATATATGTTATCGCTAAAGTGCAAAAGCCGTTAATGTGCACATTACCTAGTTAATCTGCAGATTAACTGATTTACTCCGTTAATGTGCGGAATCAAGAGGTTTCCGTACTTTACCTAGGTAACATGCATATTAACGGTTTCCGTATCGTTAAAGTGCGAAAGTTTGTTTCTCTCATTTCCTTCTCTCACTTCTTCTCCTCTATCCCACCACTTTTAGTTTGGTTTCGTTAGTGTTTTGTCGTCGCCGCTTGTTTTTATTTCTCAGGTCCTCCAAACTCCACTCTTGTGAATTTGATGCAAATTTTAACTCACCCCTGGACTTCCAGGCGGCGCTGATGTCGCTTTTCTACATGCATAGCTTCTATCACTGATTTTAACACACAACTAAAGATATCGTGACGTCATGTTCCCGCGAAATTTGTCGCCGCGTTTTTCAATTGTTTCAAAATTTAAAGAGACAAAAGAAATATGGCGCACATGGTGGCAGCGTAGGTGACTGAATTTCCAGGTTCGTGAATTCCATTATTATAATTATTACTATTATTATTACTATTGCTATTATTATTATTGAAAAAGATATTTTTTAAAGTTTTTTCTAGGTTTTTCAATAACTTCTGCTGATGAGCTGCAGCAACAGGAGGAGAAGATAGAAATTAAGTACAGAATTTTTTGAAATTGTTACTGAAAACATTAACTGTTTACATTGCTATTTTAGTCATATATATTATTTTAATTATTAAAATGTATCTTTAAAGAAAGAGGAAGAAAATATGCATCATCAGAGGGTGTATTAACGAAAAGAGCAGGATGTTCTCCTTCCCCTAAGAGAGAAAGGATAAGAAGAGGATGGCACAGTGGGTGGAAGTATGTGACAACCCAAAATCAATGCTTCCACCTGAAAACTGAAATTCCGGGTGATCTGTAGTAGCTACTTTAAAGAAAAATACTTCATGAGGGAAAGATTAACAACATCAGCAGTTTCAACACTGAACTTACTTGGTAATAACTTTTATGTATACTTTTTATAGCATATGTAAATAATTGTTAATGAAAATATTTATTACAGTGTCAGAGGCTACCTCTATTAAAATAGAGCAATAAGACACCTGGATGCAAATGAAAAGAAGAAAAAGAAGAAGATTGTAAGTATTCAGTTTACATATACAATATACATAATAATACTTCTAGCACGAAGGGTATGTATAATATTATATAATTTTGTTCTTATAAGTTAAACCTGACCACCAGGAGAGTGGAGAACCTGATTTTCGAGACATTTGATACATGTGTTTTATTGTATATATGATTGTGATTAATTGTATATTATTATTGATATATATATATATATATTTATTATATTGTAGTAAAAGTTTAATATATGGAAATGTATTATGGAAATTACTCCACATATATTGTTGTGATTTTTTCCCTTTCATTATTTTTATTTTTCAAAGTTTTAAATAGGTAAGACTATGCACACGTATATACGGAGCATATGCTTGTGTGCGTATCTCACCGATATCATTTATGGGTTTGTAGCGACTCCAGCGCTGCCTAGAATTCCGGGGGTGAACTAATTTTCGTTACAGCATTAAATAAGGGAGTTTGGAGAGCTCCAAACTAATGGATAGCTAATTCTATTTTCAAATTCGTTTCTGCCCGTTAGCGTGTGAATTTGTATCGTGATTTTGTAAAGCAGATAAATTTAACTCCTATTATGCAAGCAAGCACCGAATTGGTGAGTAAAATGAAGAAAAAATTCTTCGCAAACCTCTTTAGCGAAGATTCAAAATATAATAGTATTTTAATGACAAAACGAAAGTATGATTCCATAATTGAAGATGTAAAGAGAATAAAAGTTACCAAGAAGAAAGGATCATCTCGAGATTATCGAATAATTCAAAGGTATGATGTGTTAACTGTACAAGGCTGTGAAAAACTCATTGAGCCGTTATCAGATGCGCGAGAAGGTGTGAAAACATTTGTCTATGCCGAAGAATTATTTGATATATTGTATTCTACTCATTTGTCAATTGGCCACGGTGGAAGAGACAGAATGATTAAGCAATTAAATACACTTTATAAAAACATAACCCAAGCACAAATAAAAATGTTTTTGGATTTATGCAAACCTTGTCAACAAAAACAAAAAAGTACGAAAAAAGGGATTGTTGTAAAGCCGATTATTTCATCGCATTTCAATAGCAGATGCCAGGTGGATCTCATCGATTATCAATCTCAACCAGATGGAAAGTTTAAGTTTCTTCTCGTATATCAAGACCACTTAACAAAATTTGTTGTATTAAAGTCGCTCACATCAAAACGGCCGGATGAAGTAACCAACAACTTGCTTGATATTTTTCTTCTTTTTGGCGCTCCAAGCATTTTGCATTCTGATAACGGACGCGAATTTTGCAATAAAATCTTAGAATGTGTAACACAGTTGTGGCCAGAAATTAAAATGGTTAATGGCAAACCTAGACACAGCCAAAGTCAAGGAAGTGTAGAACAAGCGAACCAAGACATTGAAAACATGCTCACTACTTGGATGGCTGATAACCAAACTAACAAGTGGAGTGAGGGTGTACGATTTGTACAATTCATGAAGAATCGTGCCTATCATTCTGCAATTAAAACAAGTCCATACGAAGCCATGTTCGGTTGTACCGCAAAAGTGGGATTGTCTTCTTCCATTATACCACAAAGTGTATTACATTCGATAAATACTGAAGAAGACCTTGAAAAATTAGAAGATTTACAAGAAACTGTGATTATGGAATCACAGTCAAGTCTTACTCAAGAGGACATTCCGTTATCCCCTGCTTCTACAGAATTACCCTGTACTTCCAAGGAATCACCTTGACATGTTGAAGAAGTCATTACTGAGTTACCCTCAACTACAACAGAATTGCCATCACAGTTTCGTACAAAACCTGTAAAGAGGACTGTACAAAAAATGGTGCTCACAAGTGTAAATCTTGTGACATGTTTGTTCACGTAATTTGTGGTGAAATACATAGTTCCTAAAGAGGAATAATGGATCAAAAAACACAGCATGATAAAGCCATGAAAGGTTTAGAAAAGCAAGCAAAGAAAATGTTAGCAGTTTCTAATGCAAAGCACCCAAATGTTGATGAAGGTGTCACTGTGAGAATTAAAATACCGGAAATAGACAGAGCAAAAACGGATGCCCGCTCGATTTTAGCTGTGGTTCTTAGTAAAACAGAGGATGGCTTTTATAAACTTGGTACTGAAACAGGTATTTTAAAACAGTTGTATGCAAAATCTGAATTCAGCGTTTGCAAAGAGAGATTTTTAACGAAAGAAGATGTCCCTGCTGTAGAAATATCTTTACGTTAAACAGCAATAAAACAATCCCTTGGTACCGGGCAGGGTTTCAGAAAATGTGACTGTAAATCTAAATGTACCACACAGAGATGTGCTTGTCGCAAAAACCAATTGCTACGTAATTCAAAGTGTCACCAATTTGTAGATTGCACTAATAAATAAACATAATTTTATCATGTGTTTTACACATTCATTTTCTTAATTGTAATAATATTTTAAACCGTTTGATTCTTTGTATTATAGTTTTTTAATTGATTAATAATTAATTTTGTAAATCTACGGAATTACGGCTTCTGCGAAAACGGTCGTTTTTCATTTTTTTAAACAATATATTTACTTACAAATAGCTATTATATGAAGGGGCATCGCAAAAAATTCATAAATAAAAAAGTTATTAACATTTAGAGTATTCAATTTGTTCCTCCTACTGGGGGTCTGCACCCTCAGACCCCCCTTAAAAACTACACTAACTAATACCGATACCCATTTTTGATATAATGTAATTTAATATCTAAATAAATATGTTACTCTGTAAATTATGTTTATTTCCTTATATTAAAAATGGGTATCAGTATTAATTAGTGTAGTATTAAGGGGGGTCTGGGGGGTGCAGCCCTTCGTGCAGCAAAACGAATTTAATATGTTGTTCAACTGGTGGGGGATATTTTATTTTTTGTTCCACAGGGCTCATGGAACAAAGATCCATAATTTTGTGTTTTGTTGCAGGAAAAAAATGTCTGAAATTATAGCTTTGAACCGACACAATTTAACAATTATGTCAGATCGAATAAAGTATTTGTTTACATCTGGAATTGTTTATGAAGAAGCCTTAGCAAGTTTTTATTTTATAAGAACAGATTTCTCATTCTATAACTTTAAATGTTAATAACCTATTTATTTATGAATTTTTTGCGATACGCCGTCATATAATAGCTATTTGTAAGTAAATATATTGTTTAAAAAAATAAAAAATAAAAAAAACACCATTTTCACTGAGGCCGTAATTCTGTAGATTTACCATTGATTCTATCAACTATGTAATTTGTTGATTTTGTTTGATTGTATTAACTGGATTCTTTAGATATCGAAAAATAAGTAATTAGCATTATATTAATTTAAGCGCATAGAAACGTTGCTGTTGTTCTTACAAAGATCTTATTTTTACCTTAACGAGTGCCTAGTAGGTAATCTGCAGAATAACTGATTTCCGCACTTTAACGATAACAAAAAAGTCACACAAAATAAGTCTGAGACGGCACACGAGAATATTTACACGACTTAAAGTAACTGACGACACTGAGAGGACACTAATTAACAGTAATATAAACTAGACTGATCAAAGCGCGGTCTGAATAATTCAGCTTAGCATGGACAGGAAAAATGCGTACTTGCACAAATCTGCGAAGTCGGCGAAACACGTGCTAACGTGCCGAGCGATCGTACATACAAGACAATACAAGAAGACGGAAACCGGTAATGGCGTCGAGCATGCCGGTTCCTGCGAAGGGAGAGGGCGATTCGCACAAAGAGGGCCCGAGAGGTGCTGCCGCTATCGAAAACGACGCATCGGCGAACTATTTTCGCTATCAATAAAGGTAAATATTCGAATTTTTTTTCATTACATGTAGTAATCGCTATTTTATCAAATTCAAAGTATTTCGATTTTATTGACTTTGCACCTCAATTATTACATTATTTTGTTACGACTTTTAAATTATTATATGGGCCTCAGAATATATCTCATAATATACACAACCTTATACACATTACAGAAGATGTTAAGAAATATGGGCCTCTTGCCAATTTCAGTGCTTTCAATTTGAAAATTTTTTACAGGCAATTTGAAAATCTATTCGAAAAAAACGATAAAATATTAGAACAAATAGTGAAACAGTATACATATAGAAAAATATAATGTTTCTATGAAGGGAACAGTGGATAATAAATACATTTCCTATCTTTGGAAATGAACATTTTAACGGGCCATTAACAAATAGTAATATCAGTGTTACGAAACAATTTAGTCGCGTTGATTTCCATAACTTCAGCTTGAAAACTACTGAACCTAATAATTGTTGTTCTCTTATAAATGGGAACATTATTCATGTGGAAAATTTAATATTATCAGATAAATCGTACAAAATAGTTGGTAAGAAATTTTTACATCTACAAAATTTTTATGAGAGTCCGTGTAAATCGTCAGACATTGGAATTTTTTGTGATAGAATCTTCTTCTTTGGGTCCTTTAGAAATTTTCAATATTAGAGATGTTAAATTAGAAATTGAAAGAAAACTAAGGACGTGTGTATATATGTTGCATTATATTGCAGTTGTGTTATACATAAGGTCAGTATAATCGTGGGACGATAAGGCTACCGGCGAACTACCTTCATTCAAAAAAAAAAAAAAAGTAACGTGCCAGGGGTAATACCTCACAAGGGTGGTACGGAAATTTACCCACTTTGTTTAAATACGATAAAGTGATAAAATATAATAGGCGTATGTTCAAAGATTTAATAGCCAGCGTTTTTCTCGTAAATGATTGATATGTGAAAAAAATGAAAGAGGAAAAAGTTATAGTGTTTTTTATAAGCAACGTAACAAAGTATATAAATTTTTCGTGGTTACACTATTTTTTGAGAAATGAAGGTGACCTTCAGTTTATTATATGGAATGGTATATATTTTTTTATATCATATGAAAGCGCGTATCGAAACGAATTCAACGATGTATCATATCTTGAGACCCACTCATCGTCAGAGTCAAGAACAAAAGAAATATTTCGAATATTTCGTATTACTGTACTTACCGGTATTTCTTATTGATATGTTTACATTTCATATTCAATGTGACTTCCATTATCTAGAAAGCACTTTTGGTGGTTTTATGTTATGATTAAGTCTGTGTTAGTGTTTACTTCTATTACAAGGTGTGCAGAAATATTTGAGCATTATTTCACAGAGCGTTTGCTGATATTTACTTAGTGCGATGTATCGTTATTCGAGAGAAGAGAAGATAGATATGGTGCGTATTTATTACGAGTGCGATAAAAATAAAAGACGTTGCAAAATAAATTACCAAGAAGAATTTCCAAACAGAGTGATACCAAATGAAAATTAATTTGGTTTGGTGGCGAAACGTTTAGGTGAAACGGGTTCCGTAGAAAATAAGAAACATCATTATCGGAAAACTTTGTTCGAAGAAAAAAAGTTGCAAGTTTTATTGCATTTTGAAGAAAATCCATCAACATCAATACGAAAAGTAGCTACCACTTGTGATATTTCTATTGGTTCAACCCACAAAATTTTTAAATTACACGGTTACAAACCTTTCAAATACCACATGGTACAGGGACTAATAAGAGAAAGAGAAGGTGATTTACCACGACGCGCAGAATTTTGTAATTGGCTACTTACGAATAATAGAAACGACTGTAGTTTCTACTTAAAAAAATACTTTCGATTGATGAATCAAGTTTTGATAATAATATGCTGCCTGCCCACCATAATACTCATGTCTCGAGTGCTGAAAATCCAAAACGAAAAAGTGAAACAAATTTTCTGAAGGTCACCTTCATTTCTCAAAAAATAGTGTAAACACGAAAAATTTATATACTTTGTTACGTTGCTTATAAAAAACACTATCACTTTTTCCTTTTTCATTTTATTCACATATCAATCATTTAGGAGAAAAACACTGGCTAGTAAATCTCTGAACACCCTGTATATACATATACAGGGTGGCCCACATAACTCTTAACAGCTCATTATCTCGAAAACTATCACATCGATTTTAAAGTTCTTGGTCTCAAATTGCATGGATCTGAAGGGCCTTTCTAACTCCATAACCATGAAGTGGCCCACCCTTTTTCTTTAATGGGGGGCGGGGGTACCTTTATAATTTTAAATGGAACCCCCTATAAAATGTTACATATTTAGATTCTACAGGAAAAAAACAAGTATATTTTGTCTGAAACATTTTTTGGTCAGATTGTTTCCATGATGAGATTATAACAGTTTGAAATTTCGACTTGTAGGTACAATTGTTGAATTTGACTCAGTTATCCATGAAAACGTTCTCATCGTCAGTACGATTTTTAAATAACATTTTTCGCATGATGCGGTGCCACGCGAAGTTGGCACCTCATATTTTCAAAATGCTATTTTTTCTGATATTTCGCCGGAACTATTTCTGAAACCTATCAGGAACTATAGAACTATTGCGGGTGCAAATAGAACTGTTGCTAAAAGTTTTGTTTTTTGAAAATGAGGTGCTAATTTCACAGACGCAATTCAATAACGCTATTTCCGAGCGCTTCAAGTAAGTACTTACAAGTCGAAATTTCAAACTGTTATAATCTCATCAAGGAAATTATTGAGATTGGTTTTTATTTTGAATTTTCCTTCCTCACTTCCGATATTCTCGAGCTCGACACAGGTTCAGGTCGGGTCATAAAATCGGGGGTCAGCTGACCGTTTTCAGCAACGTCGCATACATATAAAAAGGTGTTTCTTGCCGAGCAGTCAGTTGAAATTTCGACTTGTAGGTACTTACTTGAAGCGCTCGGAAACAGCGTTATTGAATTGTGTCCGTGAAATTAGCACCCCATTTTCAAAAAACAAAACTTTTAGCAACAGTTCTATTTGCACCCGCAATAGTTCTATAGTTCCTGATAGGTTTCAGAAATAGTTCCGGCGAAATACCAGAAAAAATAGCATTTTGAAAATATGAGGTGCCAACTTCGCGTGGCACCGCATCATGCGAAAAATGTTATTTAAATCATCGTACTGACGATAAGAACGTTTTCATGGATAACTAAATCAAACTCAAGAATTGTACCTACAAGGAAGTACCTACAAGTCGAAACTTCAAACTGTTATAATCTCATCTTGGAAATATCTGACAAAAAATGTTTCAGACAAAATTTACTTGTTTTTTCCTGTAGAATCTAAATATGTATCATTTTATAAGGGGTTCCATTTAAAATTATAAAAGTACCCCCGCCACCATTAAAGAAGAAGCGGGGGCTACATCATGTTTATGTAGTTAGAAAGGTCCTTCAGATCCATGCAATTTAAGACTAAGAACTTTAAAATCGATGTCATAGTTCTCGAGATATTGAGCTGTTAAGAGTTATGTGGGCCACCCTGTATATTTACGGATTCAGGATCATATTTGATTAACATATGAATTTTTCAGAACGAATTATGAACCGGTGGAACATTATACAATTTATGAAAGATGGTACGATAGAAGCGGTACCGTCAGCATGGGTGGTAGATGACTATTGTCATTGGCTATCTTTACCGTACACCAGGCTCTCAAATGCAATAAAAAAATGTGAGCCGGTGAACGACAGCTGGGAAAAACACAAGGACAAACTTTTTTCGAATGACACATTTGGTAAGTTATAGATTTTATAATAAAATGAGATTAAAATTATTACATGATATTTAAAAATCCTTTCAGATGATTATGCAAAAGCCAGGGCGAAAGCGAAAACCGCGGAAGATACTTCTGACTTACAATAAGAAGTAGAAGGAATGAATAAGAAAAGAAATAAGGAACGGAAGCAGTTATTAAGTACCGATATCAGACTCGATATTACCTTTGCCTCCTATATTGAAAAAGAAAGGAAAGTTATCGACAAATTCTATAATTATTGGTAAGTTTATAGATTGTATAGAATCTAATGTATATACGGAAATATTTGTAAACGTGGTGCTTAAAAAATCTAATTTTCCAGAAAACCAAGAAACTGCATCACAACTTCATCACAAGAAACTTATATCAACAAATTCTGTAATTATTGGTATAGATCTGTATAGATTCTAATGTATGTACGAAAATATTTGTAAACGTGGTGCTTAAAAAATTGAATTTTTCAGAAAACCAAGAAACTTCTTCAAACAGAGTGGAAACTTCACCGAGTGAGAACACAATGGAAACATATTTTAAACCAATAATAGAGCAGCTGCACCTTCAACGAAGTTTATTATCAGATATTTTAACAAGAGTTGAAGCTATTGAAAACCATTTAAAGCAAAGGCCGACTTTACCTCCGGATAAAAAATCGATATTTCTTCTATTCACTGAATACAGAAGAAGAAATGCGGAAACTCGAGATGCACCTACAACATGAAGATAATTACAGAAATGCAGTAATTATATAAAATATATTGACTATAACAATATAGTTCACACTTGATTCTAAGAACATATTTAATTTGCAGGTGAACGAATTAGCAACTATAGGAGGTGGTAATAATAATGATTTTATGAAACGAGTTATGACTACATTACTCACCAATGATTTAGCCATGACATACAGTTGGTTGGGAAAGAAAGGAAAGAAGAAATTTTATACCACGAATGTGGCTAAAGTAATAATAAGTAATTATCCCTTCTTTGAGACGACAACACGTATATGATGCATATCGATTTTTCATTCTTCTTTATGAAATGGTTATGCAAAGAATTCTATATATGTATACAGGGTGTCCTGTAAAGAGTGTTAGTCCTTTGAGGAGGTGGTAGCTGTGGTGATTCTGAACAACATTTTCCTTCGCCAAAATGTTGTTCGAAGCTTCGTTTTTGAATTATTATGGAAAAACACTGACCAATCAGAGCGCGCATAACGCGCGGGCTTAGAGACGGCAGCGTCGGCTACAAAAGCGGGGCTTGACGTAGGTCGCGAACGAACGGCTCAGCACCCCGTTGGCATCACACAATAAAAAAATTTAACTGGTTGAACATTTTTAGTCATTGTTTAAAATGAAAACGGAACCTAATCTCTTGTCGCCTATTATAATGTAAGAAAGGAAATTCTAAGCGTTCTAAACAACAAATAAAAATGATTGAAATGGAATAATTAATAAACGTTTGAATTGAATGCTACGTTAAGGGATTAGGCCACTCTAGAATTTTGAAAAAATCGAAATTTGTTTTTTTTTTGCTTAAAAGGTGCCTTAATGTCTTAAAAATGATATGGCAAAAGATTATGGGCGGGGAAAATCTCTAAGTACTCGAATTTCGAATTTTGGCGCAGCCCCGCCCGGTCTGCTGCGCCTATTACTGAAGACTTAAACGCATTTTTCAAACTGGCCAGACTCATAAATCAAATAGATCATCACCAATCGATTTGAAAATTTAACAGTATATTCAAAACTGAATTCTCTATCGAACTACGTTGAATTTTTTCATTATATTGAATAGTTCTTTTGTTATAAATAATTTTCTGGGGATTTTTTCTGGAAATTTTACATTTTCTCTTAAAACATACGCCATTTGTGCAAAAATCAATATAATGAAAAAATTCGACGTAGTTCAATAGCTGTTCTTATATGTATAGCAACACCAGTGAGTAAGGTGTTTTTGCAAAAATTGAAAACTTTAAAATTATTGTAATATTGAAAAAAAAAAAGGATCGGTAATTAGGTACCCTTGACAGATGTAACTTATAATTGCATTTTGCAAGAAACACCGATATGCCCATCCCTACTATGTACGGTGAGATTCTCATCCGTGGTCGCATGTACATGGAAGCAGTCATTTCAAATTGCATATCGAATTTATAAAGTGTACCGCGTTTAGATTCTCCATATTTAACTAATATACAATAAATAAACAAATATTTTTTACACTCACGTAGGAATGTATCCTGTGTCGTATGTTATATAAGCGTGCACCAACATGGATAAAAATATAGTAGCAATGCTTAAGCTTAGGGCAGTGTAGTAGTAGCTGAAAGTGATTAAATTACAATGAAAAGTTTCTACGAATTACATTGTAGGCAAAGCAAAAGGTTCTTGACACTTACCTGCTTGATAAAATCAATACAAAGATACCAAAAACAAAGAACTGCATGTTATCGGCGATGTACCAGCTCCATGTCAGGCACTGAAACAATTATTTCTCTGTTAAGTATACATTCGCCAATAATTTTATATTGCCAATAAATTTAGATTTACCATACCATATTATTTCATTCGAAGAGATTATTGATGTAGAATATATTTCTCCACCAGTATTTTGAGCATACTTCGTGCATCGGTTCATGGAAATATGTACATCAACGAAAATTTCTCAAGTCAAGCAAAGTTTATGATGACGAACAATATTCCAATCAAGTATGTTGATGTAAACCTTTTGAATTTTAGTTAGAATTTTTTATATGCACAAATCGAGTCGGTTTAATCAAGATAACGGTTTAATGAACATCAAGAAAGCCTGAGAGTACCTGATGTATGTTTTGAAGATTGCACTAATGAAAGTCATTACATTCCTGCTAAATGAAACATTATTTTCGTTTCTTTGTAATTTCAGATATCCAAACACCATGAGGAAACCACTGAGAAAGAAAATGTATCCACGGACAGTGTAGCATTGACTAAGATTTGCGATTCAATATTGCTGGTTATTATATAAATTTCTGCCTTGTTACCTAAACTTAGCGGAACACCATAAGATTAGAGATTGTATGAATAAATGAATTGATTCAAGTAACTACATTTACTTTACCTGTAACATTCAATATGTATAACATAATGTGCATAAAAATGATCCATATCATTCCAAACACCTTCATTCCAACACGTTCATGAAACGCTCTCAAATCTTTTGAATTATTTTCTAATTTGTATATTTATATGTTTCTGTTGTTTGCACGTGTTCGGTTATGGGTTATAATTAATACATTTTTTATGTTTTACACGAATATATATATATATACATATATATATTTAGAAAAGAAAAAAATAAACTGTACATAACTTAAATTATTACGATATAAAAAAAATTAACCAATCAGTCTTCTCAGTTTCAATGATTTTACTTTTTACTTGTGACTTGTTCCATGCTTGCCTTTTTGCATTCGTCTCTATTCACCCCTCTCCGTCTTCTCCTCAATATCACCAACCCTGTACGAAATTACTAGTGCTACCAACAGTTTCATGTTCGAATAAGCTGAGAATCATAAGGATTTTTACAATTCGACTCTCTGCTTTCAGTTCTGATGATACAGCATCCTCTTCATTATATTCCGATTTCTCCTCCGTGTCGTTCTTGAATTCTATTATTACTAGTAAACTACGTATCGCTTACCGATAGTGTCGTCGTTTATTTTTTTCTGTAGACGTTTCAGGTAGATGAGAATATCGTATAACGTAGCTACTATCGTTGTACCGAATAATACTGTTAAAATAAATTTACGAACAGGGAAAATTGAATATTGAAATTACATTCGATCGGCATTTAATCATTTAAATTTGGAATCTTTTAATCTGTAATCGCATTCACGTACAAAATCGTAATAATTTTTCCACTGAGAAGCCACGTATGATCGTCCTTCAGATTAGAGATTTTCATCAACTCGAAGTCTGGCGAATAGAGTTGTCCAACTAGAAGAAGTCTATCGTCGAATAGCTTCTTTAGCATTGTACCCACTTCGTTTTCGCTGCAGGATGCTGATAGACAAAATCCGAGCACTATTATCTCCTAAAAAGATTGTCATTTTAGAGATACTAGGTTTCCTCTATTCTCCTGTTTGCCTCTATCAGCTTGAGAAAAACAGGAATCATTCGTACTTCAATAGGAACCCTCGTATAATACTGCACAGTGCCATTCTGACTGTGAGATGAGCACCAAAGAAGTTGAGCTCGAAAGGTGAAAACTTTTCAGCTGGATTGCGGTAGATTGAATTATTTCGAATCTTCTTCTCTAACAATGGAAATCGTCTCTTCTGGCTAAGGAACTTGCATTCTTGTCTACTTCCCATTCAATAGTTGTTTCCTGAAATGTATCCTGATGTTGGTTCTCCGCTCGCGTCCAACACTAGAAATAACAACAACATCCCATTTTTAATTGTGTCCATTTGCAGTGAAGATTTACCCAAGAAAATACACTACTGACTTTTCAAACTCCAAAGTACACCATGGTCTACCGCGTCCCGGAATACCTGCATTTTTCTTCGACATCTGGTCGAATTTAGTCCAGGCAAGTTTCCCATCAACGCTTCTGGCTCTGGTTTGAGTGCATTAATCGACACGCATATGCATGCTACCAGAATGATCTTGATCCTCTTGTACTTCATTGTATCCAGTAAATTATTTAATGCTTCTTAGTTAACTCTGAACTTGATGCAATCACTAGTTTTGTGATTAACATATGGATAGTAGTCTAACAATAAGTTGAACTTGAAATGGAAAACACCTGGGTTTCAGAATGAAGTTACCCAATTGAGAACATCGCCTTTGTGACTTACATCGTCGTCGTTGTCGTCGTCGTCTTTAAAGACACACCAGAACACCTCATCATGATCGTTAATTAAAGTACAAGTTTACGATAATTTTTTTTTTTTCATATTACACTGTACTGCTTTTGGGTTTCCAGGAGACATGTCGGGTGACGATGTGGGGGGCTCATTCGACAGGGCATGGAGAGGGAAGTCTTATGATCCCTAGATGTCCGCCCTCCGAACCCGGGAACATGGTCAAAATGATACCATAAGATGATGACGATGATGGATGGAGATGGCGATGGAGAGAAGAGAAAAGCAAGTGGTGACTTGCCTAAAATCCTTGTCAAGGAGAGGAGACTCTCATGAAGCCAAAAGCATGGCAAGGATGATGATGGCCTGGAGGAGGAATGGAGAGGAGTGAAGCAGCAGCCACCCTCTGATCCGAACGGGATCATCCGCTCTCGTTCCTCCGATTAAGAAATGATGCGAAAGAGGATGACATGATCGTCATCATCAGGAGAAGGAGGAAAGGAAGAACAGGGGAGAGGAGCGATCGCTTCTGATGAGGATCAGGTTAGATTAGGTTAGGTTAGGTTGAAGTTTCACCATGTTCCCGACCTCTGAGGTCATACCTCCTATTAGGACGTTTGTTGCCCTCGATGAACCCTGTCGAATGAGTCCCCTCCCATCGTCACTCGATATAACTCCAGGAGAGCCCGGCTTTTGACGCAACCAACCAGAGTTATTGCAACGATAGAAAAAGAAGCATTTATTGAAATCAGGAAAGAAACGGTGCAAAAAGAAGGATTTAAGTACTTGTTTAATGTATTCGAAGATGTTACATAGTAATAGGATCGTAATATTATGATAACCCGAGATTTCAAAACCGTCGATATTTTACACCTATCCGATTTGCGAGATTTTGCGTAAAAGGAATGCATAAATCCTTACAAATAAATGCGATTACATATGTCTGGCATCGAGACGTATTTGTAGTACTCTCCATTATTATTGATGATTTCTTATTTGTTTATTTATGACTATCGTTTACTTCTAAAGCATCCCCGTTTATCAGCGAACAAGAGAACTTTCAGCGTTCAAGAAAGAACTGGAGAAACAGCTCGATGTAGGTCCCTACGAACAAGCCAGTCGAGTCGAGCAACCCGATCGGTGACCACACCAGCACCGGCTAGAATACATTCATCGGTTCACTCATAGCGCAGCAAGGATTCTTTCTCATCATATAATGGTCTGTAGTTATTTGTAGATCAATTTTCTCTTTCCTTTTCGGTCGCTGCGTTATTAATAACTAAATTTACTTTGCCTATATACATATACATATACAAGATGCTCGTTGGTAAGGAAAAAAAATATGTTTGCAAACTTTTTTGCAAACACTTCTTCTGTAAATTTGACTCTTCCCTTCACGTCTGTGCACTCCTGTGGTAATCAGTGTCGTCGATTAATGAGAAAATGCTTAAGTACAATACAGGTCTGAATATACTCACTTTAGTTTTGGACTGAAAGTAATAAATGATTGAAAGTATGTCATCGGTAATTCAACAGTCACGGATAATATCAGAGCACAAATGTAGATCATTATACATAGGCCGAAACCCGTCGTGACCTGAAATGATAGAAACGATTTTTTTCTTTTCTTTTTGACACCGTGATGTTGTTTAAGAGATATATCAATACCAGTTATAAGCTTACGTTTGTTGGCAAGGCAAACTGGAAGGGGTAATTGCTACCCATAGTAACTACCATTATTACAGCAGGTTTATATAGATCCAATACGGTGACGAGAGAAATTTATTTACGATACCTGCAATTTTAAATATAAACAAAAGTTACTTGTCAACTCTTCAATATTTATTACCAATTGTATGTTGCTTGTTTCAAGAACAAAAGAAAAAGAAAAATGTAGATAGAGATGAAAAGAAAAAAAACAGTTGCAATAAATGTGGATAGTATTTTTGCATAAGGAAAGTATTTTACTGTCATTGTTTGTGACGCAGGCGATTACCAGCCACGCTATTCCAAAACTCAAAGCAAATCTGCTAAATGCCTCGTAAAGAACTGACATACCAAGCGACATGTTTCTATTTGAGATACCAAACAGAATGGAGCAATTACAGAAAACGCTGAGGAACCAACAGGCAGCTAATGTTTTCTGAAGCACAGACAAAAGAATACTCCGTATAGGAACGTCTAACGATGACAATGGGGTAATAAAGATTAACTAGAAGTGATTAATTACTCTCGATAGGTGCAATTTAAAATTCAGTTTTGTAAGAAACACAGCCGTTTCCACCCCTACTATATGCGGTTGTATTCTCATCCATGGTCGTAAGCATGTGTAAGTTAATGTTTCATATTGTGCGTCCAACCTACGAGACATACACTATCCACTTGCCTGATCGATAAGATCCACAGAAAGAGACCAAAAATATAGAACTGCATATCATTGGAAAGATACTGGGGGTCATGCACTGATACAGTTCTTTCATTTAGACAGTTCTTTCAGTAAAGTATATTTATTTATATTTTATATTTTCAATAAAATTATACACACCATGTGGCTTCGTTTGAAGAAATTATTGATCTAAAGGATGTTTCTCCACCAGTATTTCGAGCATAGTTCATGCATAGGCTCGTCGAAATAGTACAGCGAGATCTTTTCGTACCAAGAGAAGTGCAGTATTGTAATCAAGTATACAAGTGTTAGTCTTCTGAATTTGATAGAAAATTTCTTATAAATAAAGCGTAGTGATATACGACTCCGTATATTATATTTATAGCCTTCATATACTATTTGCCATACCTGATGTATCTTCTGATGACTGCCACGATAAAAATTATTACATTTTTGCGTAACGACACTACTCTTCCTCCTTCCATTTGCCCCTTTAGATATGCAAATGACAACAGAAAACCGCTGACGAAGAAGAAAGTGTCTACAGCAAATGTCGCGTTAGAAATAATTTGGCTTTCAAAATTAGCAGACACTATGAGCTCTTCAGTTCTGTTATCTGTAGAAATCAAATCTTCCTGAGTATGCTTATTAAGCAAAAAAGAAAAAATGAAAAACTAATGAAATTGAAGGGAAAAAACTGTAATAAATTATTAGTTTGTAATAAATTTTTAATTTATGAGCATCTCATTTATTTCCACTAACGATTGCCATACTTAGAACATTTGTTACGTAGAACAACGAATGTGCAAAAATGATTCATATCATTCCAAAGAATTTTAATCCATGAAATAGTAACATATTTCCTGAACTGGTGTCTTCTACACTGAATATCTTTTTGATATTGAAATAGGCTGAGAACTTCATCTCTGATTGGCTTCATCTCTGACGGACTTCCTTTCTCTTCTGCATTAAATTCCATTTTTTGAAATTATTAGTCATTTCTTAAAATAGCATTATGGCATATCAGTTCAAAATAATTATTCCAAGCTTACCAATAGTGTTGAGGTTCTTCTTAGGAAACAATTTGTTTCTATACAAATACCTCTGGTAAACGAAGACATCGTATAACGTGCCTACTAAAGTGAAAATAAATATTCATTAAAATAATGAAGTGAAAATAAAACTATGAGCAGAAAATTGATTACCCCATCAGTATTTAATTATTTCAAATAGAACCCGTCGACCTCTTATCGCGTTTACATACAGGATGGTTATCATCTTCCCGCTGAGAAGCCACGTATGATCGTCTTTCAAGTTGAAGATTCTGATCAACTTAAACTCTGTCGAATAGAGTTGTCCGATTAGAAGAAGTCTATCGTCGAACATTTTCGTTAGTATTGTGCCTACTTCGTTTTCGCCGCAGGACGCAGGTAGACAAAATCCGAGCACTGTTATGTCCTGCGAAAATGATGAAATTGAGATAGAGTGATGATGATATCGCAAAGGATTCATATGCTTACCTCCACGAGATATTGTACATATAGTGCTACTATGCCGGACATGAGCGCTAAAGAAGTTCAGTTCAAATGGTGGGAATTCTTCAGGTGGATTACGATAGATGGAATTGTTTCTTATATGCTTGTCTGATATTAGTAAAAATCGCTTCTGGCTAGGTTGAGTGCACCGTTGCCTGTTTCCCGTCCAGTAGTTGCTACCGAAGACGAATCCAGACGACGACTGTCCGCTTATATCCAGCACTTGAAAATAACAACGTTCCATTTCTTAATGCAATCCGCAATGTTGAATACGGAAACAGTTGTTTCAGCTGACGAAGAAGCATTGATACAAAAACGAAAAGGAAAGGTGGCATAACTAAGTAAATAGGGGTCAGAACGGGCACTACTAACTTTTCAGACTCCACAATACACGATGATTCACTGCATCACGGTATTCCTCCATTTCCTTTCGGCATCTGGTCGAATTTAGTTGTTGTATTGCGGTGGTAATCGCATAACCAGATAACTTTCCCATCAGCGCTTCTGGCTCTGGTTCGAGTGCATTAATCGACACACATATCATACATGATCTTGATCCTTTTGTACTCCTTTCTGCTTAATGAATAATTTATTGTTCTTGAATTAATGATAACTTTATTAGGCTTACTAGTTTAACGATTTATATTTGGATAGTCTATATAAAACTTGAAATAAACGAGACTTGGGTTACGGAAAGATGTTACTCAAATAAAAGTACCGCCTTTGAGACCAGTATCATCGTCGTCGTTGACTTTAAAATTACACTAAAACACCCCACCACCTGGATCAGTATGACTGTTAATTAAAGTACAATTTTACGATAATTTTCTTTTTATTACTTCCTATTTATTTCTTATCTAATTTGTGTTACTTTACATAATATCGCATACAAATAACTGATCAAATGAACTGAATCCCACCCCCCTCTTTAATAATTTATTTATTTATATATTAGGATCAATTTGTACGATAGATTCTGCAAAATAGAAATAATGTATTCTTATCGTTGGAATCTCGAAATTTGTCGTTATATCCATTGCTCTACGATTTTTCACGTAACCAACAAAAGTTTTTATAATTAAAGAATAAGATTTTATTGCGATGAGAAAAGGTATTTAAATATCTGCGTAATGAATTTAAAACTGTTACAAAGTAACTGAATCAGAATATATAAATTATAAATGTTTATGAAGGGTGTAAAAAACGTTTAACAATGTCATTTAATAATTAAACTCTAATTCGGAAGACATGACGTAGATGCATTTAATCGTTCCAGCTTCACATCATAAACGACCATTAGAAATACGTTTTTCAGTCTTTGTGAAAAAATTTCAAATACATATGTGCTTGTGGAGGCTGTGTAAATTATAAATAGAGTTAAAAATCGTTCATCTTTCTTCTTTCTGGTGTATTATTTCGATTTTGTTTGGACAAAACTTTATGGGTAATCATAAAATAATTTCCTTTAAATTAGCGCGTCCTTTAAACAGTTAAATACAATTTACTATGTGCAAAACTTTTCCTTTATTGGTATAAAAAAAAGAAAAAAGAAGAAGAAAGAAATATGTTTAGAAAGGGTATATGTAGTAGGATAAGATGGTTAAAAGTGCCCTTGAGCCGATTATACTTAGCAATGCACCATTCGATAGCTTATCCCAAAAAACCATGGTACACCAAGTTTCAACCCTGTATCTCAACCGGGAGGGTTGTTATAGGGTAAGATAGATATTACCGTTTTTGCCATATTTCTCCTATTTAACATTATACAAAAAATCTGAAAAAATTCTAAAATATTCTAGACATGCTTATTTATGACTGTGAATTTTTTCAGATTTTTTGGTTGTAAATCTTAGGCGTGAAAAATCAAAAATTCAAAAAAATGTCGTAAAATGCAGATTTTGGGGGGACCCTCAGCCCGCAGCCAGCATCGCCGAATCTCCGTCAGTCCTATCGATCCCAATTACTGGCCAATCCCCAATCGATAGATCCCTTGCCCAATTAGCGCCCAACATAGAAGAAGAACCAATCCCCGATCTATATCCCCTCCCTAAAAGTCCTTGCGAAGGACTCGCCGTCGCCGCAACGGCGACGAGCGAGCAATGGGCATTTAGCGTACGAAAGCGAGTATTGTAAAGAGCGATTTTGTGAGATTTAAGAGAAGCGTATTGGGAAAGAGATTGAGTAGGATCCGGTTAAGTGTGTGTGTACGAGTGTGCTGCAACGGTGGTGAGTCCCTAAGATTCTTATAATTGTGAATTCTGAGTCCGGCAACGACCACCTTCTACGTCCGCGCAATTGTAAATCGCGAGGGTGAACTTTACTTTACCGGACCCAAAATTTTGGACTTTTTTTTTTTGAATCTATAGTTTTTGATGCGGGAAATCCAAAAATGCAAGTCTCAACTTTAGGAATCCAATGGTTCAAAAGTTATAAGCATGTAAAGTTTGATATGTTTAGCGCATTTGCTACGTTACTGTGACGCCATATTGACTTCTTGTCCAATGAACGGTGTCGCTAGCTGCAGGCAGATTCATGTGGGTGCCGACTACTTTGGCGGGTACAGTCAAACCGTACATTTGATACTGTCTGAGTTAGTTAGGTTTATATATATTTTACAAACATACTGTACTGCCCATGTGAGAACTAATCAGGTTATACATATAAGGCAATATGGCGTCACAGTAACGTAGCAAATCCGCTAAAAATGTCAAACTTTACACGCTTATAACTTTTTAACCACTGAATTTCTAAAGTCGAGACTTGCATTTTCAGATTCTACGCAAAAAAACCTATCAATCAAAAAAAAAAAGGTCCAAAATTTTGGGTCCGGTAAAGTAAAGTTTACCCAATCGCGATATTACGTACCATCCTTTTCTCCTACCCTTAAAGATTCCCCCTATTTTGACCCCTTCTCGACAGCGTAACGTGCGAACCTCCTTAGAACCTTCCACCCCGAGATTCCCCACCCGCGAGTTTCGACCGAGGTCGAGCCGCGAGTCCCCACTATTGTATAAAAACCCCAATTTCCCTTTTTCCCAAATCACCACGCGAACGTGGCTGGCGCCCAACGAATTATATAGACTTCCAGATATTGTATAAAGTGCACCCCAAAAAAGGGTCACAATACATTCGGTAAAAATAAATTCTACATAACCAGAAATCACAAAAGTTTATGTCTTGCATAAAGAAAAATATAACATTGTTACACTACTTACGTATGAAGAGAAGCATCCGGAATCATTTCACCTTCAAATTTATACATACAGCAAACTGTCACCATTTTCAAAACTTTCTTCTTCTAATATTCACATATATACGTGATATTGCGCGATACCACCAAACAAATGCAAGTCGTCATCCAACATCTACCATCCACGACAGCAAGCTCTCCCCTGCTCTATTATCTTTTCTTCCACCACTAGAACATCCATTAGAAAGAAAAAGAAAGGGATATTCCGAATATTACTCTCTCTCTCTCTCTCTCACTTTTATGTTGTCTTCACTCCCTCTTACGGACACCGGAGTCTATCTGCATGTTAGCGATGTGTCGATTCGTCTCGGCATTTAAATTCTACGGCTCATAATGTTGTTAACGACACTGATTTGATCACCAATTAATACACTTCATAAAGAGTCACCCATACCAAAGTAAATACTTAACATATATATGTATACATTATTTTTATATATAACGCAATACATAATAAAATTTAATAATATAAAAGAAATTAAATAGTTCATTTGAGCCGTAAAATTGTATTCTTTAAACAGTCCTGTTAAAAATAATTTTCATTTTTATAAAAATAAATTCTATATATACAGGGTGTCCCAGAATGAGTGTAAGCCGCTTGAAGGGGTGGTAGCTGGGGTGATTTTAAACAGCATTTCCGGCAGGGTGCCGAAAGTGTTCGTTCGGGACCTAGGCCAAGTCCAGTTTTTGTAGCCGACACCGTCGTACCTGAGCCCGCGCGGCATGCGCGCTCTGATTGGTCAATGTTTTTCCTTAATAATTCAAAAATGAAGCTTCAAACAACATTTTCACTGCATATTCTGTTGTTCAGAATCACCCTAGCTACTAGCCCCTTAAGCGGCTTACACTCATTCTGGGACACCCTGTATATCGTTTGCGTCTGCTAAGTTGAGACTTGGGACGGCAAGGCGGTTCTTCAAACTCACCGATCGGCTCTTTATTTTTACACAAGCCTAATTAGTAAGTAAATGGCCGAAAATACGTATAAGCTGAGCTGGTGTATGACCAATCAGATCCGTAAACCCTTCCGAGTATCAACGTCAGTAGACGCGGACAGTACCTACAGTGGCGGACAAAAGTGCAAGGAGACTTTTTATAAATTTGTTATCTGAACCTGTAATGAAAATGTAAAATATACCTTTTGTAAATGTAAATAAGTTATATACATGCTGAAAAATTCATCGCGATCTATCAAGCAATTGAAATTAGCGAAAATCATAATTTTTCACCTAAGAACGTAACTAATCATGACCTTTGGTAGTCATTTGATCCAATTTGAAGAAAATTTGTCCGTCACTGTATCTGAAATTTTCAAAAGCACACGTAGATTATATATTTTCTTACCTGATTAATCTTCAAAATCTGTGCTCTCGTCAGAATCACTGTCGTCTGAGCCACCAGGTTGTAATTCTAAACTATCTGTAATGTCCTCTACTAATCCATCTTTCTGCCAATACTCTTCCTCAAGTTTCTCTATATGTTCGCAGAAATTTTGCCAGTCAGTTTGTGTTACTTCGTTGATTGCCTCGACGGTAAACGTTTCCAGATCATCGCTTGATAAAACGAACAGATTCTTTTCACGTAATTTTCTTTTTATTTGGGTCCAAGCTAAATCAATAGGATTTAGTTCATAATACATATACGGTGGTAATCGTAACGCATTGTGATCGTGTAGTTTCAGCATTTCGTCGACTTTAAAAGTTTTCCTACATTTCTTGCTTTTTTCTATCAGTTCAAGCAACTGGTATTTTCTCATATCTTGTGTGTGGGGGATATTATTTTCCACCAACCAACGAACCATATCTGCTTTCTTGGAATATTTTGTGGGTGGTTTGTTCAGTTGAGCTGAATGGTAGGGAACGTTGTCCATAACCACAACAGACTTTGGCGGAATATTCGGTAATAATTTTTCAACAATCCATTTTTCGAAATTTTCCGCAGTCATAAGTCCCTCGGGATCGCCAGTTGTTATATGGGTTTTGAAGATTAATTCCGCCCCTTTGATAAAACCTTCCTTCCATCCGGCGTGAACAACAACTAACCTCTCCGATGAACTGGTGGTATTTACCATTTCTAACGTCTCTTTACTGTGCAAACACTTATGAAAACATAAATCATCGACCCATGTTTCATCGATGTAAATTATAGGTCTGTTTTGCTTTCGATAATATTCTATGGCTTTCAGATATTTAGATCTACAGGCTACGATACTCGGCCTTTCAACCAATACTCTTTTAATACTATTAGATGACTTTCTCCACTCAAAGCCCATACGCCTGAGTAATCTATAAAGACTATGTAATTCCCATGGAAAATCGATGAGCTGACGAATGGCCGTCAACAATTTAGGCCCCGTTGGCATAATTTTTTTCGTCACGTAAAAATCGTAAATAATACTTCTAATCGTTGCTTGGTCCTCGAGCGAACAATAAAATTTTTTATCTTCTCCTCTTGGGCGTTTCGCTCCTGGTGTTGGTAGCGGTTCATTTTCGTCACACTCTGCATCCTCTTTCCGGATCCGACAAATAGTTTTAACGGATACTCCAGTATAATACGACGCACGGAGAGTCGCTTGCGGGAGTAAATAAGTCATTTCATTTTTACGTGATTCTTCATCGCACTTTCTTATAATATGTCGGATTATGTTTCTCGCCTCACTACGGATAGTCTGGCCTTGTTTACGTTCCATAATCAGTGTATTCTCCTCCTTTATTTTCGCCTACCTGAAATTAAAAGGCGATCTCAGTACAGTAAAGACTCGATAAGTGTTCGAAAGGATCTATCCGCACGGGAGCAATATGACACGTCGCGGATTCCGTTTGAAGATCTGTGTCGCATTCGTATCGGTGAGACAACACTAATACAGTGAAGAAATGTTTTTGATTTTTCATCTTTTTTTTTTAATAACAATTTCATTAACATATTGATGAAATTTTCCTGATTATACAAAAATTTTTAACAAAAAATACAACCGACTTCGAAACGAACTAAAAAGTATGACATAACTTTTATTTCCTAATGAAATAATTTCTATTTCATTTATACAAATACCCAACAGCTATTAATAAAACCTATTTACTCGTTAAATAGTATACTAAATACATTTCAACCTTTGCGAAGGCGGCGCAAAATTAAAAATACCCGAATATACGATGCTGTCAATAATGATTTGATAGGTTGTCGACGCCTGAATCTTCCTAGTATAAGAAAAGTTTTTAACTTTGCGTCGCCTCCGAATAGGTTGAAATGTATTTAGTATACTATTTAACGAGTAAATAGGTTTTATTAATAGCTGTTGGGTATTTGTATAAATGAAGTAGAAATTATTTCATACTTTTTAGTGCATTTCGAAGTCGGTTGTATTTTTTGTTAAAAATTATTTTATATCAATTCTTCTCTTACTCATATATCTGCTTTCATCCGTGTACCCTGCCGCTTCGGTGCTTTCCACCAACAATTCACGTATTCTGACGCGAGTCCCGAGTATGTAATCTGACAGTCACAACCAGAAGATCGAGTTCGAATCCCACGGGGACAATTTTATTTTTTATTCTTAATCAATTCGTAATTTTATTTTGCAAATGTTTAAATGTTACAAAATTCAGTGAACCTGCATTACAATTACCTCCTCTTTGATTTAGATGAGTTTTCGATATGTTATAGAAATCGATATTTTGAACAACTTTTCCTTGTATGTACATATAATCGGCGGCCCTGCTTAGTTAGTTTCCGAGATATTCGTGAAAAACTTTCGATAGTAACACATTGAATTCTGCGACAGCACATTTCTGTTTAGAAACGAGAGTCTAGGGAACGTAATGGCTCTGTTTACAGCTGCACATACGAGACTTCAAAAAATGTCTATTAAAACTCAATTAAAAATGAATATTATTGATATATTAGGTTAGATTAGGTTATATATTTAAATCCGGGCGCTGTAAGGCGGCCGGCAACACTTTCGTGACAATGATAAATTAATTACAAATTATAAATTTATTAAGCAATTCTAAGAAATGAATAAAAGCAACAACAGCTAACTGACGCCATGGCCGAGACGACGACGGAGTCAACCATCCCCACCGAGGCCGTAACGGAAGCTGCCGGCACTGTCCATGCCGGTAGTGACATGGACAGTGAACATGAATTTGAAACAATTGAAATTAAAACATGTGAAAAAAAAAGGATACGGAATTCGTTTTGTGCATCTTCGGATTCCGAAGAGCGCCCTAAGAAAACAGGCAGGAAATCAAAGATAAGCAGTGACATAGACGGTAAGTATCAATATAATAGGTTGAATGTTAGAACAAACATAACCAAACTTTCTTCTGTAGCTTCGAAAACTGAAGAGTTATTTACATTGGATAAACAAATCAGAAAACGCGTTCGAAAACTTAGTTCATCTTCAGACGAAGGTCTACAAGAAAATGTTAATTCGGCATCTAATGATACATCAGAAAACTTTTCATTGTCTAAGAAAAATTTTGTACCAAAATTATATAATTTTGATGAATCAAATTCAGGGATAAGTGCATACCTTTCGAAAAAATCCACTGCTTTAGATGCGTTTGAGATATTTATCTCTGAAAAGTTAATTACTGGTATCTGCGAAAAAACATAATTTCCATAAAAATCTAGCGCAAACAAAATTACATGCAGTTCATTTACGTGTAAATACCTGGACAGATACTTCAGCTCCGGAAATGTATTTATTTATTGCTGTTACTATGCTAATGTAACGTCCCGCGAAGAAGACCCAGTTCAGTTCGAATAATAAAATAGTTTTCATTAATGGATAATTCAGTCTGATCAATGGGTCGGTGAACGTTTAGTCGGTAAGTCGGTCGGTAACTGAAATTATCGATAAAAGATCGACATGCAAATACATATGCGCCAGCGCAACCCCGATGATCTCGCGGTGGGGTGAGATTCTAGAGTAGGGAGACCGCGTAGATTAGGGAGTAGGGGTGCTCGGGAGACACGTGCTTGGGAATTCCAGAAATCAGAAGGAATTCTATGTAGAAAAAAAGCGCTAAGTCAGCAAAATCAGACTATAAATAGAGGCTTTCCACGCAGTGTAAGAGCAGATCATCTCCGACTTCGGTCGAATACAGGCAGCACTCTGGTAGTAGAGGAAAGCTCTGCGCTGAATTGCTTAAGCAACGATAGAGCGCAAGAGTAAGCTTTATCCTTCTCTTTCGGTGGTGACGTGCGTGACTTCAGATCTGTGTACGCCCTACTCATGGTGCGCAACGTGTTGAACACGTCTTATTGTTAGTACTAAGCCAATACTCAAGTGTAAAGAGCTAGCGAAGAGCGGAGCTCCTTGAGCAGGCCTGTACTAGCACAGCTCTGGCTACTCCAGAAACCGATTGCGACCTGTAGGCCAGAGTCCACTCGTGTCTGGGGATACCGTACAAGCCACTGAAGTATAGTTTCCAATACTTAGCGTAGTTGGTGATTGTACAGAGTGTTGGCTGTATCCATAGATTAAGCCGCGTACTAACTCATATACTAATTATATATATTTTCCACTGTATTTTTATCATCTAGGGCGTACTTATTATAATTTTCTTATTGTATTTCATATTCTAGCCCGCACTCATTGTTATACTAGTATTACTATTTTCGTTTATAACTTGAAGAAGCACATTCAGTTATCAGTTACTTACCTATTTGAATAAATCTTTGGTTTGATACATTAATGTTTGGATTTTACTCCTCAACCGCACACTACGCGAACCTATAATCCCTAATACATTCATACGAGTCGCCTTCTAAGGGAACCGCTCTCCCTATACGTCGGTGCGGTGACGTACCTATCTCTGGGACGTTACACTAATGTCAAGAATGAAAAAAACATCTCTTAGAGAATATTGGTCTACTGATAAAGTTATAAAAACTGACATTTTTTCAAAACTAATGAGCAGAGTTAGATATGAATCATTACTAAAAATGTTGCATTTTAATGGTAACGATAATATGAGCTCGCACGATCCGTTGATAAAAATAAGACCGGTAGTCACTGAACTTAGAAACTCATTTTCTAAATCGTTTTATCCATATGAATGTTCATGTATCGACGAAAGCCTTTTACTGTATAAGGGAAGATTATTTTTCAAACAATACATTCCGTCAAAAAGGAGTAGATTTGGCGTTAAAGGGGTAGACACGGGTAATGCAGCGAGGTGACATTACCGGCAAAAATGGGCCTAAAAAGGGGTTTACGGGAATACACTTTTCGTCCTCATATGAGAAGATTTGGGGATGGGTGAGGGCTCATTCGAAAGAGGAAGGTTCAATGCAGGGCGGTCTGGTCATGGTTCAACGAGATTGTGTCGATATTTAATAATATGAGTGTCCAAAGTAGAGGAAGAATCAACAAAATACATCCGCAGATTCCAAGTATTTTTTAGGTCACTAAAACAGTTCTGTGACTCAAACGGTGACCAGACTGCCCTGCATTGAACCTTCCTCTTTCAAATGAACCCTTATTTAGATCAACATTTTCTCATATAAGGACGAATAACGGAAGCGCGTAAACCCATGTTTATGCCCATTTTTGCCGGTAATGTCAACGCGCTACTATTACCCGTGTCTACCCCCTTAAGCATGGTCTCTCGTGAAATGCAGTATACATCATGTACATCAGAAGTGCTACCAACTACTGATACAATCGTTACAATTACGAATGTTTTCTACCGTATCTGTAACTTTTTGAATTTGTTTTCTTATGACTTATTAATTACCAAGTTTGCCATACCGCAATTAAATCGTTATTGGCAGGATCGTATATTCGGGTATTTTTAATTTTGCGCCGCCTCCGAAAAGGTTGAAATGTATTTAGTATCCTATTTAACGATTAAGAAGATTTTATTAATAGGACCCAATAAAAAAAGATGGCTTATCTCAGGATTAGTACCACACTCCGATTTTGTTCAAACTTCCTATACAGTGTGTTCGACAACAGGTGGGCAAAATTTTAAGGGGTGATTCTAGGGATCAAAATAAGACGAAAATCAAGAATAACGAAATAGCGTTTGCGGGTTTGTTTTTCAGTAATTAACCCCTTCCCGTGCCATTTAGCTTGACGAAACTCGTGCCCAAGCGGTAGTCGTCAACGCGCACTAAACAGACAAGACGCTCGAGAACAGTCGCAATACGTGCCGAAATGTAAAGATCTTTGATATCTGATATATAGGCATTTTTACGCGTTACTACTGTTGAGCTCACGAGTCTGTTCGCGAGTCTCACTTGTGATATTCATGTTTCGCCCGACTATCTGTTCACGAGTCAGACTCGTGATATTCATATTTGGGGCAAAATCTTCATCACGAGTCAGACTCGTTAAAATACGGGAAGGGGTTAACGTTTAAATATTCGAGTAAACAGCGCCTGAAACCTGCAATCCGCCCAGCACCGACGACTGAACGTCAGGTCAGCAGGGAAAGGTATAGTCATTGTTAGTTTATCTGGAAATAATCAGGTAACAAAAACAAGTCCAGTGTCAAAGGATACGGACAGAGTCATGGTTTACACAACGGTCTTTATGTTGGGGACCGATGGGTGTATAGAGTTTTCCAGGAATGGCCTGAGCAATAAAACTCCGGGCATTTCTATATTTAGTTTTCTAAGTGGACCCAATAGGGGTTTTTCCGCTGACGACTCTTCACTTCAGCTTTAGTTTTCAAACTGTGCAGACGTCTTCTGAGTGTTCAATGAGAAATAAATTCATTTTGTGTTTTAGAAACTGTATCATTATTTTTGGTTTAATATCCATTTCCCAATAGTCATAACCAAGACTCGTTGAATAGGAGAAACTTACCTCGTGCTATTCTGTTTCTCGGTACTGCAGCATTCTGCTTCGATTCTTGGTTATGACTGTACCGACCCCTGCTGACCTGACGTTCAGACGTCGGTGCTGGGCGGATTGCAGGTTTCAGGCGCTTTTTACTCGAATTTTTAAACGTTAATTACTGAAAAACAAAGCCGCAAACGCTATTTCGTTATTCTTGATTTTCGTCTTATTTTGATCCCTAGAATCACCCCTTAAAATTTTGCCCACCTGTTATCGAACCCTCTGTATATATGTGTTAGGTTAGTGGTAACGTAAATATAAAATGTCAGCGGAAATTTACCTTTCATTTGAGTTCTGCGTCACAACAAGAGAACAGCATGTCTTCCTGGAATTTTGCGCATCTTGAGAGAGAGATCTGCTCTTCCAGGGCGCAATCAATAAGGTATTGCCAACAGAATCAACTTCTGTGACATGCGATGGAATGCCCAGTTCATCGAAAGCCGATGGCCTTCGACATCAGTCGGATCGTCTTCGGACAATTTCGATGCCAGTACTATCGAAAGCATTCGTGATGGCCTAGGCAAAAGAAGTCCATCTTACCGGACTTTCTTTTGGGAACGGCGAATACCAATTGAAAAGGTATTCCGCCTTATCTATTGCTTCGCCAGGAATAAGACTTACGAGGAAAGCCAAGGAGAAGCAGAGATAGCCTCCAAAGCCATCGCTTCGCTATATCAAGAGATACGCTAGATGATAATGTGCCGCTTCATCAATCAACAAAACGCACGGGGGAAAATAGGTGGGTCCGGAACCGTCGTTCAAATTGATGAAGCAAAATTCGGCCGCCGTAAATACGGTCATTGGGTCCTTGGAATGATTCAGGGCGACAGCGAGGACCTTCGCCTTGAGGTTTGCCCCGACAACGATCGGTCGTCAGATACCCTGATCGACCTGATCAAAAAACATGTGGAACCCGGTGGCCAGATCCACACTGATGGATGGAAGGGATATCGGACCCTCCCTCAACATGGCTACCAACACTTCTGGGTGAACCATTAAAACGAGATCGTTGCCTCAGATGGAATTCATACCCAGGGGATAGAGAGTTCTTGGCGACCGACAAGGGTTCACCTTAGGTCTAAGAGAATCCGTATAGAATATTTCGCTGACCATCTGGTGGAATATTTGTGGCGAAGGTGGTGCAAGAAAAATCGAATCGACACCTTCGAAGACATCTTGAATGCTATCAGGGATTCATTCCCTCTTTAATCTTGTTGAGGTTGAAAAAAAGGGAGGAAAGGGCGACCCCAAACTGCCCAGAGCTAAATCTTTCCCAGTGCGAAGCAGTGGATTTTAGTACCACTGGGAAAACTACGTGGAGGCAAGGGTAGGTAACCACGTAAAAAAACTGCCTGATGGCCGGCTAATCCCCTCACCTTCACGCGGTGCCGGCTGATTTCGCCGAGAAGGGGTAAAAAGAGAAATAAGATTAGGTTAGGTTATATTTTTGTTTGTCTGTTACATAGAAATAGTATAATATTTTTTCAATTTAAATCATAAATTCGCTTAAGGAAGCTAGAAAACTCGATATACCATAACTTCGCACATTGGCATTTCCGCACGTTGGGATTTCATATTTTAGTTGGTTATACCCTAAACACTTTTTACCTACAGTTTGAAGAAAATCCAAGTGTGGTACTAATCCGAAGTCTTACTAAAGAGAATCGTTCACAAAGATAGGCTAAAGACGGCCTATCTACCAATCAACGTCATAGATCAAACGTGAAGATCGATGCAGAAATCCATAAAGTTCATGAACACGTGCATGCGCACTTACCAAAAATCAAAAAAACCGTTAAAACAGCAACTCATAAAAGAACGCTACGAAACGAAGCAACCGTCAGAAACGGAGCAAGTAAATCAATTGTGAAAAGTGAATACTACCAAAGGAAGAAAATAAAGAAAAAACACTTTGTTGGCGAAATTCCCCAAGTACACGCAGCATGACGAAGTTGGCAACGAAAACACTTCGTTGGTGCGTCGTTACCGACAGCGGCAGCACCTCTCGGGCCCACTTTGTCCACGCGGTCCCCTCTCCACGCCGGAACCGGCACGATCGACGCCATGATCGATTTCCTTCTTGATCGAACGCTCAGAGCATACGCACGCGCTTAGCTTGTCCACGCTCACGCAAAGATCAGGTTTCAATTTCGATTGTTAATATAACAAGTACTTGACCGCGCCTTGTCCACGCAACTATTATTGTACGTTGTTTTTGACCACGCCGTGTATTCATTGTTCAATGTTTCTTGTCCTTATAATTAAGCATTGTACACTCAGTCCCATCGAAGTTGTCGCAGTGAAGTTGGCGCGCTAACGCCGCCGCGGCGTGAATGCGTTAGCGCGCCAACTTCACTGCGACAGCTTCGATGGGACTGAGTGTACATAGTTGACGTGCAATAAACAAACTGTGCTTATTGTCAAAGTGTGCCTCAGTTTCTCAGTCCGCTCAGTCCACGTGAACATGCCAACACACTTAAAAGGAAGAAAGAGAAGGAAAATAAAAAAAGTAAGCATTAGATAACAATATATATTGTAACGTGGTGTCACGTGTGCACCCCCCCCCCCCCCCCCCCTTACAATCGCTGCGCGTCTTTTATCTCCCGTTCCAAAAATCGGCATCACCCATAACCCTTCCCTCACCTAACCCCTTTCCCAGCCGCCGGTGATGGACCGATGGAGGCGACGTAAAGGACCCCAGCAGGCAACCCAAGGAGCCTCGAGGCCGGCGGCAGCACCACCGCCCCTCCCCAGGAAGGGAGCAACCCAGCTGATAGACCACAGTCCACCAGCCCAGAAAAAGCCAAAAGGAATAACTGGAGCCATCTGTCGCCGAGCCCGAGGACCTCAGCCCACACCCGCCGTCAGCGAAGATCCGTCAGCTCCATCGACCCCGGTTACCGGCAAATCGATAATCAATAATCGATCTATCCTAGTCCCGGAAGAGACCCCCAATTCTACCCCATCTCCTCCCCAAAGATATCCCGCGACGCGTGTATTTCTGCGCCCGGGTACCCTTCGTTCGCGCACGGTACTCCGGGATTTCGTCCAAGCCTCTTCCCTTCCCATTTGTCCCTTTTTAGTCCCATTCTTGAACGCGTAACGTAGTGAACCTTCCTGTGAGCCTTCCCGACCCTTCAGATTTCCCTTCCCCCGACAATCCTCCACGCGTACTCCCCCGCGAAGTATTGTACGGACGTCCAGGAAGTGCCACGAAACCCGTTCCCTGTAAATTTCCGATCGACGTTCCATTTTTTTAGTTGCCACAAACGTGGCTGGCGCCCAGCGAATTAACGAGATATCAATTGCAATTGTAACGGGTACAATTTTGTGTACTGAATAAAGTATAGGGTATATACATATATATATATTGTTGCGACGGCGAGAAGTTCCCGTCTTTCGACGCATCGATCGCTTCTTGATGTATTCAGGCCCTCCAAGCTCCACTCTTGTGAAGTTGATGCAAATTTTAACTCACCCCCGGACTTCCAGGCGGCGCTGATGTCGCTTCTCTACATGCATAGCTTGTATCACTGATTGTAACATAAACAACTAAAGATATCGTGACGTCATATTTCTTATTTTATTATATTGTGTTTCTTTTATATTTCATATTTCTTACTTTATTGTATTGGGTTTATTTTATATTTTCTATTTCTTATTTAATCGTATTGTGTTTATTTTATATTTTCTATTTCTTATTTAATCGTATTGGGTTTCTTTTATATTTCATATTTCTTATTTTATTGTATTGTGTTTATTGTTGAAAACGTGTGTGAAATGGAGGGAGTTGCTGGCCCGTCTACCGAGTCTCCACCAAGGAGAAATCCTTCGGGAAAGGTAAGCTCGTGTTATGAATATATATAATATGTGTGGTTTAGTCACGTGTACAGAACTGTTCTTTTTGTAGTTCGTTGGATCTGGCCAACGAATGATGATAATCAATTTGTATAAGAATATGAAGATGGAAGACCCAGAATTGAGGTATGTAAAATTATTTGTAAGCATAGACATAAATACCCAAAATCCTGCGTAATAATTTGTTTCTTTCTGCCACCCTTACAGGTATAGGCCCCTCGTGAAACTAATTTCGCAAAAACTTGGAATTGGAGAACTGACAATATCCAAAACTATTGGCCGAGTTTAAAGCCACGGGAGATGTGAACTCGCCCAACAAAAGAAAGATACGCTACAATGTCTTAGAAAAAACGTCGGAAAGCGATATTCTTGCGATACGAAGGAAGGTGCATGAGTTCTGGTTGAACAAGGAAATTCCGAACGTGAGGAAAATTTTAACTCGCGTAAATGAAGACGCGAATTTACCAGCCTTCACATACTCGTCCCTATACCGGCTGTTGAAACGGATGGAGTTCAAATATATTGTTCGTGGGCGCAATAGTGCCATGATTGATAAAGAGTACATCGTGTCGTGGCGCCAAAAATACGTACATGCAATCCAAAACTATCGCTTTGAAGGACGACCCATTTACTACCTGGATGAGACCTGGGTAAATGCGGGTGATGTTAGGCGCAAACTATGGGATGCATCCGTCACCAGTCCCAAAAATGCAGCTGAGAGGGGTCTCACAACAGGAATCCCGCCACCGGCAAACAAAGGAAACAGGCTAATAATAACCCACATCGGGTCGACAGATAGGTTTGTACCCGAAGGCCTCCTCTGTTTCGAGTCGAAAAAAAATACTGCTGACTATCACGACGAAATGAACGGCGATACATTTTTCGATTGGTTTAGAACTTTTCTGCCCATGCTACGAGATGGGGCAGTTATAGTAATGGACAATGCCCCCTACCATAGCGTTAAAATTGAGAAATATGACGATGTTTGAGAATCCGCTCAGCCATGATGGCGCTCACGGTCGATCGATTTATCGATCGGGAGTTGCCCATCTAGGTAACGCGTGAGCAGGGGTCTTCTCGCCGGCTCGCGCGCAACGCCGCCATTATCGATCGCTGAATCACACCGATCACCACGTGCGTCTCAAAAAAGTGTTCAAGTGCGATTCATCACAGTTCACCAGTCAAATCTTCTGCTCACGATCCCTCGCAACAGTGCTAGCGACCAGGATCACCAGGTATTGCTCATTTACAATTAATTCACTGTGCACGTGCGCCGCCAACCACGTGTCAACCTCGCACGCGCTCACGGGCACCATCACCATAGCGGGCCGAATTAATAAAATTAACGGGGCTTATTGTTCACGACTGCCGATCAATTCAATTGTCAATTCAACGGATCACGGTAACAGATCAACGATCAAACCTTTGTATTTGTCTGTCCAGCAATCTATTGTCAAATCAGCGTGTTCACTTCCATTTATAAATTGACTCAAATAAATCAATTTGTGAAACCGACCCAGCAAATGTAAAATTCTTTCCCAGCGCAATCCATCCAGGATTTCCATCATTCCTGAACAGACGAAATTGAGAAAAATGAGAAAAATGATATCATTTCATGGCTGGTGGGTAAGGGGGAAACGGTACAGCCCCATTATGTAAAAGCACAATTGTTGGATCTCACGCGCAAATATAAGCGTGAAAATAATTATGTTATTGACGAATATGCCAAACTACATGGCCATGAAGTATTACGCCTTCCCCCTTACCATTGTGAACTAAGCCCCATCGAATTAGCATGGGCAAGCGTTAAAGATTACGTGAGAGCGCGAAATACTAGTTATAAACTATCTGACGTCAAGACACTACTAATTGAAGCCATCGAAAATGTTTCGGCCGAGTCGTGGCAGAATTTTATTCGCCATACGATAGAGGAGGAGAATAGAGTACGTCGACTCGACAACATTACGGATACCATTTTGGATGAAGGTGATGAGTGGGAGCACCCATCCGAATCCGACAGCGATATCGACAGCGAGATAGACACCGACGTGTAAATATTGTATATAATGTATATTATAAGTTATAGTATTTAATAGTATATAGGTAAAGGGGAAGGCGTAATACTTCATGGCCATACTGCTTCATTAATGGGGCTGTACCTTTTCCCCTTTACCCACCAGCCATGTAATAATTTAATTTTGTAATTATGTAAATATGTAAATATTATGTATATATACTCTATATATCAACTGTATATAATGTAAATATGTAAATTTTATGTATATATACTGTACATTTGCAAACGCGCAGTTTTTTATTCACGTATTCTGTCTACTATATATACTCTATATATCAACTGTATATAATATAAATATGTAAATTTTATGTATATATACTGTACATATCAACATTGGTTTAGAAATATTAAACGTATATATGTATTCAGATTGTACGTTTGCAAACGCGCAGTTTTTTATTCACGTATTCTGTCTACTCCACCGTACTATTGTTCCACCCCGTATATTGAACTCGAGGTTAGCGAAGTGGGAAGCGAGTAGCGGAGTGGGAGTTACAAGGCTCGCTGAGTTCCCCCACCATCTTCAACCTGCGCGGCTCACAAGGGGACCGCCAAGGTGAGGACATCGCTTTTGGATCGGCAGTAGGTACAAGTTGTAGTATACATACAGTGTTATAAAACTCTTATTGGTTTTGATAGAATGGGCCTTTGTTTTCGAAATATTGCAGTTTAAACAATTCTGTGCATATGGTATTTCAGTTGTGAGAGAGTACTTACAACAACGGCGCCGTAGGCGAGTGAGTAAGGTAACGGGGTGGAAGTCTGGAGGTTGCGCGTTCCAAAACCTCTTTTTGGAGGTTGAAATTTTTCTTTCTTTAAAATGATTTTTTCCATGCAATTTGTTTTTGATTTTATTCCATATTAATTTTAAAACAAAGAAATATTAGTAAAAACATTTGTGTATAAAAAAATATTGTATTTCTGATATAGTGTATTGCTCGCATCTGGAAGTAATTTTGCATATATGTATATAATGGAGAAATGTCTTTCTGTTCGGAATTGTTACACCGAAGGTATTGACGCCTGGAATTGTGCACAATGTCGAGGGTGATACATATCATAAAAATAATGGAAGCACAACTGATTCGCACACCACGCACATTGTAATAACGCAACTTTTTCACAAGTACAAAATCCTAAATTCCAGACGTCGATACCTTCGGTATACCAATTCCGAACAGAAAAACATTTCTCCAGTACATATATGCAAAATTACTTCCAGACGCGAGCAATACACTGTATCAGAAATACAATATTTTTTTATACACAAATGTTTTTACTAATATTTCTTTGTTTTAAAATTAATATGGAATAAACTTAAAAATAAATTGCATGGAAAAAATCATTTTAAAGAAAGAAAAATTTCAACCTCCAAAAAGAGGTTTTGGAACGCACAGCCTCCAGACTTCGAGTCTATTACCCTACTCACTCACCTACGGCGCTGTTGTTTTAAGTGATCTTTCACAACTGGAATACCATATGCACAGAATTGTTTAAACTGCAATATCTCGAAAACAAAGGCCTATTCTATCAAAAGAAATGAGGGTTTTATAATACTGTATGTATACTTCAACTTGTACCTACTGCCGATCCAAAAGTGATGTCCTCACCTTGGCGGTCCCCTTGTCAGTTATGCTCTCTCATGAAAACAGGTATACATTGTGACCCTTTCGGGGGTTCACTCTATACAAAACGGGGACGTCGCAAAATACAAAGTTGTTGGGCGCCAGCCACGTAATGTGGCAACCGAAATCAAAAGGGGAAAGGGGTATGGGGTGTTCACAAAGGGAAGGGTTCCCGGACACTTTCGTCCGTACAATTTCGCGGGGGAGTGCGCGAGGAGGAAATAGAGGAGGACAGGAAGGTGCAGGGTCGGGATGGGTTCTCGCGGGGGTCTCTACGTTACGCGTAGTTTACGTAATCGAACGGGGTCAGAACGAGAAGGGGTACGTTGCCAATCGCAAACAGTATAAGAAGATCTTAAAATCGGAAGGGCTCACCAAACGCCTCACTCAAACTCTCACACTCCGTAAATCTCAATAATCGCTTTCTCAAAAATAATCTCTAAACTCTCTATGCGCTCGATATGGTAGCCTTAGGCTCATCGCAGCGGCGACGACGAGACAGGCGCGGGATATTTTAGGGAGGGGATGGGGTTTGGAAGGGAGCCTCTTCCGGCACAGGACTGATCGATTATCGATACTCGATACACCGGTGATCGGGGTCGATGGGGCTGACGGACTTCCTGCAGTGACGGGTGGGCTGAGGTCTTCGGGCTCGGCGACAGATGGCTCCGGGTGGGCGTTTGCGTCAATTTGGGCCGCTTCATCTTAGTTTCTGGGAGATTCCTTGGGAGTCCCACGTTGCTCCGTTTATTGGAGGGGTGGGTTTGTCGCCGGCCTCGAAGCTCCTTGTGGGGGTGATCCTTGTTGACCTGTCCGTCGCCTCCATCGGTCCGACACCGGTGGCTGGGGGAAAGGGATAAGGTGAAGGAAGGGTTAGAGGTTATTATTAGGTGGGCGCATAGGTGGGGGAAAGCGCAGCGATTGTAACGGGGGGGGGGGGGCACGGGTGTCACCACGTTACAACATATATATATTTCTCCCTGAAGAAATGCTTGATAGCGGTACCGGGGGGTGAGTACGGGCTTACAGGAAAGTAAAATCGAGGAGGGTTTTTTAGTGGGTAAACCAAGGGAGTCCCACAGTACCGGCTACACAACATCCAAACCAGTCTGCGTAAGGCATTTTTCCCCCTCGTAAAAAATAAAAAAAAAAAGGTATATATATATATATGACTTTCATTCATATGGTGCTATAGTTATGCAACGATGAAGAATCAGTTATGGTATTATATTTTCTTGTACAATAAAATAATTTCAACAAACTTTTACTGAAGTTCATTGTTCACTATACCCTTTGATTTCATATGGATGATTTTTATGTATTCTTATTCCAAAGGCCGAATCTACTAAAAATGTAGCTGGTGCTATAGTTATGCACCGCAGTGTATTCCCCTATAGGTCGGTTAGGTTGAGCGCCTCTAACGTATAGCCTGGCTTTGCCTTCTGAAAGGGCGTTACATTGGTTTTATTTTTTTTTAACTATGATGTACCAATCCGACACTCTTGAAACTTTTACAGATAATAGCTAAATAATAAAGGATTGTTCTTAATTTTTTCGGTGGGTGTCACTCAAGGGATTGTTTATAAAAATCACTTTCAAAAATTTATTTATTAATTTTCTACCTTTAATCATCGGATAAAAATTTTGAAAAAAAGTATGAAGTACAGTTAATGAATACCTACTATTTGCACTTTAATGTGTTCAAATATCTTAAATAGTTTCCGAGAAAAAAAATAGTAAAGTTTGGGGGTTTTACCCTCATATCTCCCTTATCAGAGGGGGTAGGGAGTTGAAATTGCACACAATTGTTGTTTAGGCAGAAAGCATTATGTGGTATAAATATCAACCGAAATTATTGCTGGGGCCGATTCACTATGCTTATACGGCTAGACCCTTTGCCGCCGCGTTTTTCAATTGTTTCAAAATTTAAAGAGACTAAAGAAATATGGCGATTAAGTTTGATAACCGTCATTAACAGCGACAGCCTGACTGATACTATTTTTATTATTCCTATTATTATTATTATTATTATTACAATTATTATTTTTTTCATTATTAGTATTACTATTCATACTTATATTTTTTTTTTTATTATTAGTAATACTATTTGTACTATTATTATTGTTTAAAAAGATATTTTATAAGGTTTTTTTAAAGTTTTCTCTAGATTTTTTCAGATTTTTCCAATATTTTTACTTAAATGCAGCAACAGCAGAAGAAGATAGAAATTAAGTAAGTACAGAATTGTTTAAAATTGGTATTGAAAACAATAACTGTTTATACATTAGTTTATTTAATTCAGACGTATCTACTGAAAATCGAGAAATTTGTAAACGTTATATCTTGAAAACTAATTAAAATCGAGTATATACATTAAAGCTTAATGAATTCGTCTTGAGAAGCACTATTACACTCTTAAACTAATAATGTAAAAGATTTTTCACTTCGACCAAAACATAGGCCCCCTTTTGCTGTACAATTCCCATATCAACAATTTTTTGTATCATTAATAGTTACGGAATAACGGAATTATAACACTTAAAGTGGGACACTGTATAAAAGAGAAACCGTTACAATTTGATAACCCCGTTGATTTCTGTTTTAAAAATGGTGAAACATCTTGCGGGTTCTGCAATGTGTGTGCAGTAATAAGATATGCTTGGTGCAAAAAATCTTTGTGCATAATGCATTTTTTTAACGAATGTCATATATGCAAAACATTCAAAAAATGATTTAATCGTCAAATCAGCCATTTATAAAATAAAAGTAATGATGAAAAAATAAATGAAATAAAAACACAAAAAATAAAATTAAAACAACAACAAAAAATAAAATATGTGAACAATGTTTTCATAGTAATTTTTTGCGTACAATGAATGCTGTCACCGGATTTTACAAAATTTCATTTTTTAGCTACATTGTTTAAACAATTTTGTTATAAGCAATTAATATTTGTAACATGTTTAATTCACTTCACATAACTAACAATAAATGTCAAAAGTTGATCTCATTGTTATTTTGAAAGTCCCATGTCGAGTTACTGTTTATTCAAGTAATTTTTCGAGTTTTCGTCCACCATATTGGATCCGCCATATTGAATTTTGAAAATCTGATTTCAGATTCGAATTCAGCGATTTAAAAAACCAATATATTAAAAAGATCGAACAGTTAAAAAATATAGTTTCACAAGGTGATTCATGCACAATGCCAAACGAGCGCGGCAATTTAGGAGTTGTTTACCCCCCAAATATTTATATATATTGTAACGTGGTAACACCCGTGCCCCCCCGTACGCCCACCTAACGCTAACCCATAACCCTTCCCTCACCTTACCCCTTTCTCGAATCTACGCGTAACGTAGTGAACCCCGTGCGGACCCATCCCAACCCTGCCACCTCCCTTCCCCCGCTATTCCTCCTCGCGTGTTCCATCGCGAAGCTGTGCGGACGCAAGTGCCCGCATCCCCTCTATTGTATACGCTCAATCCCCCTTTCCCTTTTTTTTCGATTTTATGGCTGGCGCCCAACCAAATTGTATCGCCAAACGCCCTCCCCAGTATAGAGTGAATCCCCGAAAGGGTCACAAAAAAAAATACGTGTTCTATAATTAGCTTTCCTCTTGAAGTTTCAACAGATTTTACTTTGATCAGATCAAAACTGATTTTTGCAGCAAGAAATTGGTCAGTTTAGGGGTAGTTCACCCCTTAATTTTCACTCCTCTTTCAACATACCTAGGCCGATTTTCGTCTTCTATCGAAAGATACTTTCATACCAAAAATCATCAAAATCGCTTCGCTGGTCTCAAAGATATCGCAATTTTTTCATTTTAGCCCCCATTTTCGAGGGGTTGTTTCACCCCCTAAATGTGTTTTTCCGCCGATAGAACAAAATACGTGTCTCCTAGTTTTTCATGTATTATAACATATCCAAATTTCAGAAAAATCGGAGTCTGACACTTCCGTAGGTTTACTTGTCAGAGTTATACCTCCTCCATTTAAGGCCGAGCTCAGTGCGCCACCCTAGTTTGTACATACCTTCAGTCGATATTATGCGTTTGCATGTGTAAATTACACTGTGTATACGGTATACATGGCAGTAATACACATGTAAACTATATACTACTTTATATAACTTTATATGTATATCCTTTACAGAGTAATTATATTGTATGTTTCCTTCTGCAGGTAATATACTGAAGATGCTCAGGGACAACATCGTGGAGAAACCCCTGCAGCAACGAGTCTACAGCGCCGTGGCAGCGATACTGAAGGCAGCGCGGGCAAATGGCAACAAAGGACCGCATCAAGAAGATAGAGCGTCTCGTGCAGGTATGTGTATGCCAAGTTTTGGAAAACTTGCCTACACCCCTGCACGCGATGATTTCCGCCCAGATGCGCAACAAGGGAAAACCCATCTACGGACGACGCTTCACGAAAGAGGAAAAGGTACTAGCTTTAAGTATTTATAAGCAAAGTCCAAAAGCGTTTCGATATTTGTCAAAATTATTTCTCTTGCCAAGTATCGAAACGCTTCGGAAATTGTTGTCGCACATTCCACTAAGAGCTGGAATTTGCGACAAGGTATTCCATGAACTCGAAGAGCGGGTTGAGTCCTTTCCAGACGAGAAAAGCAGATACGCTCTTCTGCTTTTCGACGAAATTAAGTTATCGCCGTCACTGGTCTACAATCCTTCAATGGACATAGTTGAAGGATTTGTAGACTCCGGTTTTTCGCGTTCATTAGATATTGCGGACCATATATTTAACCCATTTCCAATAAATGAAATAAATCAATTCATGAATACAATCATCTAAAAAAAAAAAAAAATGTATCAGAATGCTGTCTTGAACCAAGCTTGCATGGATTACAAAATAGTGGCTGCATGGGCACTTAACTTGCTCGGCTATTTCTGTTCACGCTGACATTCAACTATTCATTGTATTTATACTACAGCTGAAAAAATGCATAGATATTTATGCAATTTTCTCAACAAGTAAGGCCTATACACCCAAAACCCTAAACACGATTTATACTAATGACGTCCCCTTTCGAATGCACTAAAGCTCATTTGAAAGTCGAGTTAGCACTTCGTGGCATCTCCTTGTTAGTCCATGCAGTCAAACATGGATGGGGATCTATGATAGTCTGGGGGTGTATGGCTGCTTCCGGGGTTGGAAATCTCGTGTTCATTGAAGATACAATGAAAAAGGAGGATTACGTTGAAGTACTGCGAAGAAACTTAGAGCCTTCCGTTACGAAATTGAATTTATCAAGAACATGGACATTTCAAAGTGACAACGATCCGAAGCATACATCACGCATGGCAAAGGAATGGCTTCTTTACAGTACACCAAAACAATTAAAACATCCTCCGCAATCCCTAGACCTTAATCTCACAGAAAATCTATGGGATTATCTGGATCGAAAAATACGAAAAAGAGAGATAACGTCGAAAGAAACTCTCAAGAAAGTCGTTTTAGAAGAATGGAATCAAATTCCAGCAAATTATACATCTTCATTGGTCAAATCTATGAGAAATAGATTGACCGAAGTTGTAAAAAATAGCGAGCGTTCAACAAAATATTAATTTCGCAAAAAAAAGGAAAAATTGTTATTAATACCTATAGATGTTAACTTTATATTGACTCAAGGAAAGGGGACTTTTTTTGTTCTTTGTATTGTATGTTTGCTTATTGTTAACGTATTACTAAAAAAAATATATGTTTTTTATAGAAGACAAATTGAGCTTTCAATACCATACACCTTTTTCCTGTTTGCTTTCATACCATTTAAATTATTTCAAAGAGAAGTTGAAAATTTCAAGTGTTAACTTTATATTGACGCTCATTGTAAATATGTGTGTGAAATATTAGGTTGTATTTGCGAAAACCTGTTACACCGATGTGGCTGAAGCTTTGCAAGTAGATTCCTTTTAGAATAAAAACAATATTGACAGAAAAGATGTTTAAAAACTCGAAAGTTAAGACCCACAATTCTGTGAAAAACGGGTTACTACTGAAATGTTGCTTCCTACGTTACCGACGCAGGTTTAGATTCCAATACTGGCTAAAACAGAGCAAGAAGGCTGTACCTCTGTAAAGAGTCACGTAGGCAGACCGTTTTTATCAAACATGCCTCCTTTCAAATAAACTTTTAACATCTGGAAAGGAAAACCCTCGGGCAAACGGACCACTTGCTCTTGAAATAAACAGCAGACCCAGCGATAACAGAACCAAATGTTTTGGGAAAGCAATGGGTCCACCGTAATCGCACAGCAGATGCAACCACTCTAAACATCACCGAACAGACGGGCCCAGCCCGATTATCTAAATAGGAACCAGATCACCCTTTCTCACTAGTATATAAACCCGTTCGTAACAAATCTCTTCGGTCAGTTGCTAATTAGTGAGATCGGGTTGAAGTCCCCTTCGAGCATAGTTAACCTTATAGAATCCGCGAAATCGAGTTAGTGTTTCTATTTGGCATTATAATCAGCCACACACACAACACCCCGCATTGCCAGTGCGTCAAAACCGAGCATACTACGGAGATAGGTAATATACACATTACACACCTGCATCAATGCCGCAAACAGTGGGACCACTAACTGCTCTTTTATGTTATATAAAAGCTGACAAAAGATACTCCCAAAAATGGGCAGACGCGGTACCCAAGTGTACCGGTTAATAATTCTTAAACTTTTTTTGATGGAAACAATTGAAATTTGGGAAAATGGAAAAAAATGCTTTATTCAAAGTATGCACCTTCGTTAACTATACATTTTTCCCATCTGCTCTTCAACTTGTGGATGCCCTCCCAAAAAAATCGTTCACATTTTGAGGTGATCCAATCATCGAGCCATTTTCTGACATCTTCGTAATTCTTGAAGTGTTCCTTCGAAAGTGCGTGAGCCATCGATGAAAACAGGTGATATTCGGAACGGGCCAAATCTGGTGAATACGGCGGGTGGGGCAAAAGTTCCCAGCCAAGTGTAGAAATTGTATCTTTGACCGCCTTCGCCGTGTGTGATGAAGCATTGTCGCGTTACAAAATGACTTTTCCGTGTCTTCTAGCCCAATCTGGGCGCTTTTCGATCAATGCATCGTTCAATTTGATCACCTGGTCTCACCTGGTTTCAGAAGCTCATGGTACAGGACACCCTTCTGATCCCACCAAATGCATAGCATTGTCTTCCTTCCGAAGCGGTTCGGTTTTGCGGTCAATGTTGATGATTGTCCTGGATCAACCCATGACTTTTTGCGTTTTGGATTCTCGAAGTATATCCATTTCTCATCTCCAGTCACGATCCGATGAAAGAAAGACTTTCTTTCATGTCGAGAGAGCGAAACTTCGCACACTGTTTTTCGCTTTTCCATTTGTCTGTCGTTGAGTTGATGTGGTACCCATTTTCCTAACTTCTGGATCTTGCCCATGGTATGCAGACGATCAGAAATGGTTTGTTAACCAACATTCAACTTATCACCATAAGCTTTCGCAAGGATACGACGGCTTTCTTTTGATTGAACAAGAAAAGCAGTACGTGCCGCAAATACTCTTTATTTGGTTTGAAACTAGACATATTTACCACACAAAAAGAATATGACGCTAACACAAAATCGTTTGAACATCAATGGCGTTTTGAAAGGTATTGTCATAGTAACAAAATAACAAAAGAGTATAGATCGTGAACATGCTCATGCTTCCAATGCCATCCAGTGCAGAAATGAAAACTTATTAACCGGTACACCTGGTAAACGAGCTTTTGCACACTTCCCTGAGATCAACGCGGTAATGCAAGTTGTAAAAGAAAGGGAACCTGCTGAAATCAGGACACTAATATCCTTGATAGCCGATGTAGCACTAGTGATGACAACTAGGCAGGCGACAAGAAACATATTACACACCTAATCTGCGACAAGAACAATTGTAATAGACTGAATTGTAAAACATACATTACTGTATCAACCCCACATTAGCATCTTACTTTCAAAACCCAGTGAAGCTAGTGACAGTTCCCACAACAATACAACCTAACCGCTCGGGTTGTACTGACTTTAAAATAATATAAGTTACGCGGCCTTTTGTCCGAAAGGCTCCGCTAGTCACACGCGCTGCTAAGCAGTCGACCACGTAACAGTGTAGTGTTAAGTTAAGTGTTTAAATACTTTTGTTAGAATAATGACTAGTCATAAAAAAGGACAAACAATCCATAGCGAAGCGCGTACTCTGGTAAAAAAACTTATAATAAAATGTGAGGAGGAAGCGACAAGAGGGGAACTCCTTCACCCTATTGACAAACCAGAAATACGTGCTGCTGATTATACAGGGCTATTAGTCAGGACGATCAGCAGGATTCGAAATGAGAGTTCTTCCGACGATGAAAATTTGCCATCGCCTGGGAAAAAGTGAAAAAGGGCCACGGAGAACAAGTTTTATTGCTCTGAGGACGACAGAGCTGTCATTAGAGGTATAATAAGTGACTTTTACGTTGAAAAGAAATGTATACCCGCTGGTCCTAAGCTATTGGTCGCCATTCGCGAAAAAACTCATTTTCCGTGGACAGTACACTCCCTCTAAAATATGGGATTCAAATGGAAAAAAAGTAATAGCATTAGGAAAGTCCTAATAGAAAAACCAAACATTAAAAGCTGGAGAGAGAAATATTTGAGAGCTGTTGCGCACAACAGATCGACAGGACGAAACATAGTTTATATTGATGAAACGTGGGAGGATGATACGTTGTGTTCCTCCAAATGTTGGCAGAGTGACTACATGTTGGAAATTTTAAAAAGTGCAAGTTCTTCCCACCGGCTCATAATTGTCCATGCTAATGGGAAGAATGAATTTGTGCCAAATGCAGGCTTAATTTTAAGTCCATAAACACCACTGGCGATTACCATGGCCAAATGAACACTGCCAATTTTGAAAAATGAATAACAGAAAAATTACTGCCCAACTTACCGGAGAAGAGTGTCATTATTATAGATAATGCTCCGTATCACTCCACCCAAATAAATAAGCCACCATCGAAAGACGCAAAAAAATCGGAAATGATAGATTAGCTCATTAGAAATGATGCGATACATTCACAGTCGATGACTAAGCATGAGTTATTACAATTAATAGAACGCCACAGAAAATCTGAAGAAACATAAAATAAACGAAATAATTAAATCCAATGGACATGACATTTTAAGATTGCCAACCTATATGTGTGAATTAAACCCCATAGAACTAATTTGGGCACGTATTAAACATTCATACGCGAAAACATTCATATCGCGCCTCAAAATTTGAAGGAATTAGAAACTAATGTAAAACAATTTACTTTCAAATTTAAAAAAAAGTGGGTGGATGCTAATTACACAGAAAATAGATTTCTTAAGAAGCATAATAATTGGTTGGAAAACAATTTTATATATCCCGGTACAATCTCACAAGAAATACCTTCAACAAGCACCGCGGTTCAACCAACATCCACCGTCTCTATTTACAAGGGAAAAAAATCTTCTCTGACTGTAGCAGAAGTGAAAAAGTAAGAAGCGCTAGGTCTCTAGTTGACAATTTTTCATTAAGTGAATTGTTATATGCAACTAGAATGAGTTTTAGAAAACATGATATACATCAAAAAGCAGAGGTTCTTCGTCGTTTAGAAAATAATGGACATGATAGAAAAATATATACCACCAAACAGAAACGATTTACAACAGAACAAGCGTTGAGCATGTTTGCAATGGCAGACTTGTCTAAGTTCCAATATGTAACTATGAGAAACGAAGGTATAAAATATAATATTAACCCTTGGCCGTCATATTATAAATTACTTATAGAAAAAAATAATTGTTATCCACCAAAAGATAAAATAGAAATATCAGAAACACACGTCAAAATAGACTTACAAAGTTTGTTAAATCACACAATCACAAGAACAATAAAAATGATTGATAATACAGTAATAGATAATACAGAATTGACACTCATATGTAAATGGGGGTGTGATGGTGCAGCAAGTTTACCAAGGTATAAACAGATTCAAAATCAATTCTGTGATATAGAAGACGAAGCGATTTTTATTTCTAGTTTAGTTCCATTAAGAATAGTAAATAAATTGAACTCCGAAATAATATGGCAAAATTCTACACCTTCTTCGCCGTGGTTCTGCCGACCGATTCAATTCCGGTACGTTAAAGAAAATAAAGATATTATTGTTACGTCCGGGCTGAGTTTTCATCAACCCGACCCTGCGTTCCTCATCGGGTGCGCAGCACTTGAAGGTATTCCACACGAGAACACGAGAAAGGAGTTTGAGATTCAAAATGATCTTTTCCTTTTTCTTTTTCTTTTTATTTTATTTTCAATAGTTTACCATCTAATATACCTAATTTGTGTGCCTCGTCGGTGCGACGCACTTGGAAGTATCCCAGGCGAGGAACACAAAGAAGGCTATATTTGGCTCTTTCAAATAATATAAATTAATCTTCCTTTGGACGATTGCCGTTGGAACTACGTATTGGAAATGTATAGAAATTTGAAACCGCTAAGGTCAAGGAGAATATCATAATGTCACATTGTTGTTGTTGTAATTATTTTTCTCGAAATTATACACATGTTACCTATATTCAATTTCTAATAATTTGCGTTCAAACACCCTTTTCATTCCCTTTGTTAACATGCCTACCTTCTTGCACGAATTCACACGAGGGGCCCGTATGAGACCAGAGAATTGACGAACTCAAGTAAATCCAGAATCTATTCTAAATTATCGATTCTTTGGTAAATATTTAGAATAAGGGAGCCACCTCCGATTTCGATCACCTTGAAATATATTGTCAAGGTCGTCATTCTGAACAACTTTTTCCTATACATATAATAGTCGGACTCTTTTAGTTTTCGAGATATTTGAGAAAATAGTTATCTTAAGGCTACATAAATTTTCGACAGCATTTTGCGTTCAATAGAGTGCCTTGTGTGTATATATACATATATCTTGTTTATGTTTCTTACTAAAGTCGTTGACTCAATGTCCAAAGTTATCAGTGAACTTGACATTTAGCATTAGACTGTATTAAGCTTATACCGACATACTGAGGAAAAAGTGCGGGACCGGTGAAATATCTCGAAAACAAAGCATTTTAGGAAAAAATATTTGATACATAAGTTGTAGAGTTTCAATAGATGCATCAAACGGTGGTACATATTTGACCTTTTGCGTAAGTATGGAGGAGCTATCAAGGTCAACTTAAAATTTTTAGATGGGAACCCCCACTTTTTATTTAATATTCTTGCAGCTGGCGTCGAGAGCTTTTCAAAACACTTCCATGAGCTTCTTTCTGTTGAGTACTTTTCGAGATATGAGTCGATAAAGTGCAAGTACCGTCGGCATTGGCAGTAGCCAAGGTGATACAGAGCTTTAAAAGCACCAAAAGCAATATTAAAACAAATAAGACATTAGACACAAGATCCATCAATTTGCAAGATCCAATAGCAGCAGGTACAAGATAGTTTTTCTGCGGATCCCAGCTCACTGCGGCATCTGGGGCAATGAAAGGGCAGATAAATTGGCCAAGGAAGCCACACGGAAAGAATACTCAGACAACCTCAAAATTCCGTTCACTGACCTCAGAGAATCATTCTGCAGGGACATGTGGGAGGATACTTGGGCCGCACACAACCAACTCTTCAATGAAAAAGGAATCCATTACTATCAGAACTATTATGAAGAAAGAAAGAAACCATGGTTCCACAAACTGGAAGAAAACAGAGAGTTCATCATTAGAATAGGGAGACTCCGATCCAACCACTATAACCTAGAGAGCTCGCTGTGCAGACTGGGGATGATCCCGAACCAGCGATGTCTGAACCTACGCGTCGGTGCAGTAGCGTACTCGTGATATTCCGGGTCGTTACACGTATGGAGAAAATTTTGGTGACAGCGGTGGGATATGGAACAAACAACAAGTAGAAGTTACCATGCAGCAAAGTATAAAATAAAGAACAAAGTGTTTAAAAGCCCACATAAACCGATCCTTTGCTCTCCGGAACAATTATCATCACTTTTTAACAAAAAAGTAGTCAAAGGGAAAGCAGGAAATTTAGAGATAATTTTAAGTTCAGAGTATAGAGTTCATCAAATCGATAAAGTTATGATTGATAGAAATGGCAATATAGCGTCTGAATTCACTAATCAAGTTATTCATCTGCCTAAGCATAGAGAGTCTCCTCCAATAATACCTCCAGAGGTGGAATGTACAGATATGCTGATGATGGATCACTTCAATTTAAAGCGACTTATTAAATGTAAAATACATTTCTACACAAGAATGGAAAGAGAACTGAGGCACAGAATTCCAAAAGGAGACTTTACATGGAAAAACCAAGCTTTTGTAAGACATACTGGACATGAGTCTAGAGTATTGTCACATACGTGTAGGACAATCCTGCTAGGTATGACTGGACAACAAATAGACATATATTTGGCATCTTTTTATTATTGTTTCTGCTATGCATCTCCAGGAGGCATCCAAAACATCAAATATAAGTATGTGGTAGGAAGTTACATTTTAGATTTACAAGCAAGGTCTGGAATATTTAGATACATAGAAGGGGCAGGTGAATACACTATTTTTGGAGAGACGTTGACAAGAACTCCTGAAATAGATTACGGATATCCAATGAGAACACTATTAGATGGATATCTTCTTTCTACAATGATAGAACAGGGAGTTCCTGTTAAGTCATTGCACTATCTGGAGGCTGAGAAAGACAATATACCATTGGGTTCCCAATTCATCGTTTTTATATCTGGACAGCCATTTTGCGCCACTAGAGATCCTTCACACCAATATTCTAAAGAACAAACACTATTGAGGCAAATAAATGCAAGAAACCTTTATTTGGCAGGACATCTAGAGCGTTTTGATCAAAAGAGAAAACTTGTGGGGGAAGAAAGCAGTGATTCTGAAATTGAAACCAAGAGAAGGCGAGCTGAAGAGGGAAATGATTCATTTGGTGAGGAAGATCCTGACATTGGAGACGAGGAAACGGGTGAAAGTGTGTTTTTTGATATTTTTGCAGAGAATTCCTAAACCATTTTTAATATAAAAAAAAATAAAAATAAAAGAGGAGAAAATTTTGGTGACAGCGGTCGGATTGGTCGAGTCACCTATAATCCCTTCTTTATAAAAATACGAGTCGCCTTCTTATAGGGAACCACTCTTCCTACGCGTCGGTGCTGTAGCGTACTCGTGATAATTCTGGGACGTTACACAAGTATAAGTAGAACACTAGCCGTTCAAGGCAATAAACAAGTACTTGTAAAAACAAACAGTTTTAATAAATTATCACGTTCCTATACCGCGCAGTACACTGTAACAATGTCGGGCAAACCTGTACCCCATGTTTTCATATGCTTACCAGAAGCAGGCGATATATTTGGGCCTCAAGTTCAAAAACAAATTGATTCTTCAAAAATGTTGACGTTATCTGCAGCAAATCGGGATAGTTAACAAAATTTTTATCTGCGGAATATTTAAGAGCAGTGTTAAAACCGCACGTCAAAGATAACCCATTTCTATTACTTATAGATTCCTGGGGTGGACAAACAGGGGATGTGTACGATCGAGTTTTTGCGGACAGAAATGTAAATGAAACTTGGAGGCTCGCAGTAATACCTCCGAAGTGTACACTGAGTCCCATCGAAGTTGTCGCAGTGAAGTTGGCTACAAAGGGTATAGCAGGATAAGATGGTCAAAAGTGCCCTTGAGCCGAATTTGCTTCGCAATGCACCATTCGATAGCATATCCCAAAAAACCATGGTACACCAAGTTTCAACCCTGTACCTCAACCGGGAGGGTAGTTACAGGGTAAGAAAGAAAAAGTAGTTTTTGTCATATTTTCCCTATTTAATGGCATTCAAAAAATCTGAAAAAATTCTAGAATATTCTAGCCATGTTTCTTTATGATAGTGAATTTTTTCAGATTTTTCGTCTGCAAATCCTAGGCGTGAAAAATCAAAAACGCAAAAAAAAGTCGAAAAATTGAGATTTCGGGTAGAAGCTTTCGAGATACTAGATTTTTACTTTTACAGTAGTTAGATATTAGCATGATTGGTGTCCGCAATTTTTTTCAGATTTTTCATTCTGGTGCGTCAAACCGAAAAAAATCAAAAACCGATATTTTCGACATATTTCGTGCGATAACATGAGAAATACTTCGAATTTTTACATTTCCTTTACACACTTAGTGCATTATATGATTTCTAACATTTGTGCACTGGATGCAGTAAAATCTGAATGGAGAAAGTGAAGTTATTGCAAATAATTGAAAATTACGCACCTTATCTGCTAAAATATTAGAAAGTTTTTCAACGTCGCCGATGGCTAAGTCGGTAAGGTGTCCGTCTATGGAACCGCTGGAAACTGTTTTGTCTCGAGTTCGCGCCCCATGTATGTACAATTTTATTTTTTTTCATAAAACAATTTTTTTTGTAATTATTAATTACATAAGAATATACAATAATCATTTAATAACGTATGAAAATAATTTTGAAATATTTTATTATTAAGTATACATAAAAATAAGTGGTGCACTACCGACTCTTTGGCTATATGTACAATGAAGGTAAAATATACATATATTGCTTTCAATATCCATCATAACCCAACAACCACGCGGCTTTTCAATTAACAAGATATTGGGAGCTATCCGTAATTAGAACAATACGTAATCAGAAAATCGGTAGTGCACCACTTATTTTTATGTATACTTAATAATAAAATATTTCAAAATTATTTTCATACGTTATTAAATGATTATTGTATATTCTTATGTAATTAATAATTACAAAAAAAATTGTTTTATGAAAAAAAATAAAATTGTACATACATGGGGCGCGAACTCGAGACAAAACAGTTTCCAGCGGTTCCATAGACGGACACCTTACCGACTTAGCCATCGGCGACGTTGAAAAACTTTCTAATATTTTAGCAGATAAGGTGCGTAATTTTCAATTATTTGCAATAACTTCACTTTCTCCATTCAGATTTTACTGCATCCAGTGCACAAATGTTAAAAATCATATAATGCACTAAGTGTGTAAAGGAAATGTAAAAATTCAAAGTATTTCTCATGTTATCGCACGAAATATGTCGAAAATATCGGTTTTTGATTTTTTTCGGTTTGACGCACCAGAATGAAAAATCTGAAAAAAATTGCGGACACCAATCATGCTAATATCTAACTACTGTAAAAGTAAAAATCTAGTATCTCGAAAGCTTCTACCCGAAATCTCAATTTTTCGACTTTTTTTTGCGTTTTTGATTTTTCACGCCTAGGATTTGCAGACGAAAAATCTGAAAAAATTCACTATCATAAAGAAACATGGCTAGAATATTCTAGAATTTTTTCAGATTTTTTGAATGCCATTAAATAGGGAAAATATGACAAAAACTACTTTTTCTTTCTTACCCTGTAACTACCCTCCCGGTTGAGGTACAGGGTTGAAACTTGGTGTACCATGGTTTTTTGGGATATGCTATCGAATGGTGCATTGCGAAGCAAATTCGGCTCAAGGGCACTTTTGACCATCTTATCCTGCTATACCCTTTACTAACGTATTCACGCCGCGCCGCGTCGATGAGTGAATGCGTGGCCAACTTCACTGCGACAACTTCGATGGGACTCAGTGTACACCATTGGTGCAACCCTGCGATGTGTACTTTTACCGCCAAGTGAAAATTTTTATTAAAAAGCTGCATCACCGCACGCACTTGGTAGAAACTCACCACGAATTAACGCAACGGCAGGATGAAATGCGTATCCATTCCTTAATTCATAATCAATTGTGTGCTCCCGTCTTTAACAACATGATATTGTATGCGTGGTATGCGGTGGGGTTGACAATTGATGAGAAACCCAAATTTAAAAATGTTAATGATGTATGCTTTCCACAGAATTTAGCATTTTGTACTTGGGAAAAAGTTGCGTTATTACAATGTGCGAGGTGTGCGAATAATTTGTGCTTCCATTGTTTTTATGATATGTATCACCCTCAACATTGTGCACAATTCCAGGCGTCGCGTCGATACCTTCAATATAACAATTCCGAACAGAAAAACATTTCTCCGGTATATGTATGCAAAGTTACTTCCAGACGCGAGCAATACACTGTACCAAAAATACAATATTTTGTAATACACAAATATTGTTACCAATATTTCTTTGTTTTAAAATTAATATGGAATAAAATCAAAAACAAATTGCATGGAAAAAATCTTTTTAAAGAAAACAAAAGTTTCAACCTGCAAAAACAGGTCCTTTCGAACGCGAAACCTCCAGAACTTCCAATCCGTTACCTTACGCACTCACCCACAGCGTCACTGTTGTAAGCCATCTCTCACAATTGAAATACCACATGCACAGAACTGTTTAAACTGCAATATCTCGAAAACAAAGACCCATTCTATCAAAACCAATGAGGGTTTTTGTTTGAGAATCCGCTCAGCCATGATGGCGCTCACGGTCGATCGATTTATCGATCGGGAGTCGCCCATCTAGGTAACGCGTGAGCAGGGGTCTTCTCGCCGGATCCCGCGCTACGACGCCATTATTGATCAACGATCACCACAGTTCAGACACGTGCTCAGCAGTTTTTGTTCAGATCAATTTTGTTAAAGTACTCAGCAGTTTTTGTTCGTGAGTTCAAAATAGACGTTCAAGACTAGCTCAGGAACCACAGCACCCGTGCAAGCAACTGGATCGAAAGGTACAGGTCAATGACTCGATAAATATAGTGTACACGCGAGCCGCCGCCGGCACAAGTTTAGAATATGGGACACGTCCCCTAATGACGTCACCTATATATTTTTGTAGCTTATCACACAAGGTGTTCATATATGTAGACCACAAGTGCCACAAATTTTTTTTTAAGTGTCACAATACTTTTTTGTAAAAAGTAAAATTCCAGCCCTTTCTCATCTGCCCCGCTTAAGAGGGTGGTGCCTCCTATTGTAAACAATAGTGGGGGTCGTGGGGGACACATTGGTGGTGATTTCACTTGTAGGAGGCGTGGGAGTCGGGAGTTATGGGAGTTCAAAGATCAGGACATCTTTCCACAATTGTTCACAAGGATAATTGGGTTAGGTTAGGGTATAATTTATCACGCGTTTGAATCTTCAACTTCCTCGCAGGTAGTATTTACTTATCAAAAATACGTTTAATCGCCTCATATCTATCTTGTAAACGTCAACACCGTTTTGGCATTGTTATCATAACAGAAATTGATTTGAATTTGAAGGAGTAAGCATTTCATTGTTTAGTAATGTAGGAAGCCGGCGCTAACGGATAATGAGAGCTCACGAGAGCGATCACGGTTTATAATAACGTGAACCACGAAACGGTACACGAACTTTACGAATTGGCGACTTACAGATTTTGACTCACGGCTTATGATTTACGGAATACGATTACGATAACGACCACGATTACGGCTTTACACACGGACACGACACGGAAAACGATTTGGATTACGATTGCGATACTTGTTTCTTTTTTTTTATTGTACTGTGCTTTGTGTTTTTTGTGTTTTCGCCATGAATCTGTTTAAGCTTACCACTGGCATTATTAAAGACAGGAACACTAAAGAAGATGTCCGAGACCAGTAAAAATGGAATTTAAAGCATCTCACGGTACGTTCGGACGGTTTAGGTGTAGGAAAAAGCACGGAAATCGAGGACCTTATACCAGAAGTGCAGCGTCAGGAACTTGGTTCGAACATGTGAAGCTGGATCCTGAACGAGTGCTTATTCTAATGTATGCTTTGGCGAATAAAATGAGCCAGAATAGTGCTATAAGGGAGTCATCAATTACTGATGTGGCCACTTCGTCAGCTACAGTTGCTGACTGGTATAGCTACTGCCGTGAGGTGTGCATGGTAGCACTGGACGAGCGTTACGAAGCAGAAGGACAAATCGGTGGGCCAGGGCATATTGTACAGATCGACGAAACAAAAGTAGGGAAGAGGAAATACAATAGAGGTCGATTGCGTGAAGGTAACTGAATATTGGGTATGATAGATGAGAAAGGTTCCTATCGTCTGGAGATATGCAAAGACAACAAACGAGATAGGGAGAGCCTCTTCCCATTCATCGTGAAACATGTGGCCCCCGGAACTAAAATTTATACTGATGAGTGGGCAGCATACAAAGATCTACCCAATATACCGAACATGAATTATATACACAAGACCGTAAATTACAGCACTCAAGGTGAGGGAAGATTTGTCAATCCTGCGACCGGAACCCACACCCAAGCGATTGAAGGCAGCTGGAAGCATTTAAAACATCACCTCATTAACAGAGGGTACAAGCAGGACGATTCGGCAATGCATTTGTGTACCTATCTGTGGCATAGAGATGTGCGACAGAGGAAATTAGATCCATTCGAACAATTGTGGAAAGATATAAAAACTGTGTACCCCGTTCGAGAATTCGAATAGTGACATAATAAGAGGTTACATTTTAGTGGGTATACCGGGTTATCCCGGGAGTCCCATACTACCGGGCTTAGCACTACATGCCCGGTGCGTGTAAGACATTTCCCCCTCTCAAAAAAAAAAAAGTTGTGAAAAAGTTGTAAGAAAGGTTACTTATGTTGAAAAAAAAGATCAATGCTTCATTCACAAATTTTGAATGTCCTGATCTTTGACCTTCCATAACTCCCGACTCCCACGCCTCCTACAAATGAAATCACCACCAATGTGTCCCGCAGGACCCTCTCTATTGTTTACAATACGAGGCGCCCCCCTCTTAAGCGGGACAGATGAGAAAGGGCTGGAATTTTACTTTTTACAAAAAAGTATTGTGACGCTTAAAAAAAAATTTGTGGCACTTATGGTCTACATATATGAACACCATGTGTGATAAGCTACAAAAATATGTACGTGACGTCATCAGGGGGCGTGTCCCATATTCTAAACTAGAGCCGGGGGGACTTTATTTTCCAACAAGATGGGGCACCGTGTCACAACGCCAGAATAGTGATAAACTACCTTGATAACCATTTCTTTTGGATTGGAACAGGAGGTAGTGTTGCGTGGCCCCCGCGGTCACCGGACTTGACGCATCTTGACTCTTTTTTGTGGGGATATCTCAAGAACAAAGTGTACGACTGCCATCACCCACCTCGCAATGTTGCCGAACTGCGGCACCGAATTAGAGAGGCTTGTCAGCAAATCGACAAGAAGATGATTCGAGAAGTTGTGAGGTCGGCAGTATTACGGAGGGCAGAACTTTGCCTACAAGAGCAAGGCGGTCACTTCGAACACCTGTTATAGTCGAACACTTGTAAATAGGTTGTAAACTAAAGTTCCAAATAAAATTTTTGAATAAGAATATTGAGTTTTCTGTCACAAAAAAACACATCTGAATTACCATCCGAGACTTAGCTCGAAAGGTTACTAGCAGGTAGGGAACATACCCTTATACGGGTTAATGACTGTGATGAGCATTCATACAAGCACTTAAAACAATGACTAGCTGAAATTTGCCCGAAAACCCGGTTTTTTGCAAATAACTTGAAAAACAATAGGAAAAAGTGTATCAACCAATACCTTTTATGAAACCTCATAAAAGGAGCAATCAAAACATGCATCAACATACAGGGGGTGCCATTTGAATTTTTCGAGAAAATGGGGGTTGAAAACTAAAAAATCGATTTTCGACCAAAAAAATAAACTTGATCGAAATAATTTTTCCATGGTATTATTGGTCACCATTGGCGTCACCGATTGCAAAAAGTTCCATGTCGATAGGACCTATGGTTCTTGAGCTATGAATTAAAAACCATTTTCGACTTTGGGTGTCAATATCTCCAAAAGTGTCGACTTTTTACTATAAACTTTTTATTTGTTTATACACACAAAAATAAGGACAGTCCATAAAAAAATACGAAACACGCGCATTCCATAAGAAAAAAATATAAATTTGAATGTGGTGCCAAAACCGGCGGCCATCTTGAAAATATAACATTTTCCGTCAGTCGGCATAAATACCCTTAATACCCCCCATTATCATTTTTTTTGGCTATCGCCTATGATAAGTGAGAAAAACGTGTGGGGAGACCATCCTGGTCCTCCCTGTATATCGATGACATATTTGTCTTCGGCCGAACGTTAGAAGAACATAACAAAAACCTAAAAAACCTGTTCGCACACTTACGACAATGCGGTTTGAGACTCCAACCGGACAAGTGCGAATATTTGAAACCAGAACTAGAATACTTAGGGCACGTTATATCAACCGACGGCGTAAAACCTAATCCTAGCAGAATCGACAAAATCAGAAACTACGCGGTACCGAAAAACGCGAAAGACATCAAACAGTTCTTAGGACTGTGCGAATATTACAGGAAGTTTTGTAAAGGATTTCGCCAAAACAGCCAAGCCGCTTAACCAATTATTAAGAAAAGATATTGAATTCCTTTGGACTAACGAGCAGCAAATGGCTTTTACAACGCTCTAACGACTCAGCCCGTTTTACAGTACCCTAATTGGAAAGAGCCGTTCATACTCACTACGGACGCAAGTAATCACGCGCTAGGTGCCGTTCTATCCCAAAGCCCTAAATAATGCAGAGACTCGATATACCACCACAGAAAAGGAACTATTAGCTATTGTTTGGGGAACTAAACATTTTCATCAATATTTGTGCGGGCGCAAATTCACCATCGTGACAGATCACAGACCGCTCGTGTGGCTAATGAATGTTAAAGACCCGAACTCTTGGCTGATGCGATGGCGTCTAAAATTGCTAGAATACGACTACGAAATAATTTATAAACCCAGAAAAATTAATACTAACGCCGACGCACTTTCCAGAAGTAGAATTAGAGTCGCACAACGAGACGCTGTAGGAGACGAACTAGACAAGTACTTAGCATACTGCTCTAACAACCCTCAAAGTACAACGGAAGACGACGACTTTATCAAAAACCTGGTAGGAACACCGAATCCTGCCGTTCCAATGGCACCTACAATTCGTTCCCAAGTCACCATCCGCCACGGATGCCCCCACTATCATTTATACAGAGACACCTCCAGAAGTAGTCGAAAAAAATAAAACCTACCTATCCCCTCACGAAACCGATAGGTTTAAACTTTAGATCTTTACACAGGCATTAAGGGCACAGACTCCTTCGAGGCCTCCTCCTAAGATGTTAAATTGTTTATGGTTGCTAAGCGACCGCATTTGTTTATAGTTATATGGCTACCTAATCGTAGCATATTATTGCGTTGTTTGTAGTTCGCATTTTACAACAATACAATTTACTTCCTTTTTTTTCACTTAATCTGTTGTAATATTCATTGTACATAGCTCATTTTTTCTGTCATGGATTCCACTATTATGGGTATGTTTATTTCAAAGCTGTTGCCTAAATTAATAGTCTACTGATTATTAAAATAGCTCCTTATGCGCGTGATTCAAAATTATATTTTAAAATATACTTTTAAAAAAATGTAAAAAAATGTATCAGTGATTCTTTTATATTTGGTTCGTCTAACTTTATATTTCATGGAAACAAAGTCCACTTCTGCTACTACCTGCTAATATTTGAGAAATAAATTTTTTTAGAACAAGTTGTGAAAATCAAGAACATCGAACTTGCTGAAAAGTGGATATCCATTGAACAAGGTAACAAAGTTGGCGAAATTTGTGATTACATTTTAACTCTTTTAAATATCGAGGACCTTAATGAAGCAACTAATGGTGATTTAGTAAAAAGTTGTACATATTTCCATTTGAACATTCAAAGATTGTGGAACAAGTGTTCAAGAAACAGAATTTTATTCAAAAAGCGGCATCAAGTTTGGTTGGATTCCGAGTTTAGGCTGCCAGAAAAAATTAATAATATGGCAAAATATGCAGTGACGGAACAGGTAGCTACTGGTAGTCGCGGGAGACCTAAAACGTCATTTCAGGAATCGTCACAGAAAACGAAAAGACGTAGGGTTCAAACTCTTGTTCAGTCGTGGCAGCCAGAAGAACTGAATTATGCTGCGAAAATTTCTGCGAATTTGACTGCTAGGAATATAAAGAACGCCAGAAGCTCTTTATCACCCCAAGAAGTGTTGGCTTTGTACTTTGACCTAGACTTGTCAGAAAGAAAATACAATTTGTTGCGAAGAACGGTCAACGCTACGCATGAAAACTGCTTTCCCAGTCTTTATGCACTGAAAGAGTTGAAGAAGAAGTTTCTGCCGATGAACAACACCATAACAGAGACCACAGCATACGTTGATCTCCAGGAATTATTAAACAAGACGGCTGAGAGCATCGTAAATGTTATAAATATTGAAAAAAATACTACATCTACTTTGATATGTAAATGGGGATTTGATGGAAGTTCAGGGCATAGCACATATAAGCAAAAATTTGTTGACCCGGAAAATACAGATGAGTTTTTGTTTTTAATTGCTTTTTGTCCACTTAAATTAATAGACAATGAAAATAGTAAAGAACTTTGGAAAAATCCACATCCTTCCTCAACATTATATTGTAGGGTAATAAAATTTATGTTCATTAAAGAAAGTAGAACAGTTATAACAAATGAAGAAATGGCGATGTCAAAATTAATCAATGAATTAAGACAGCACTCGATTTTAAAAAATGATTGTAAAATTGACATTTCTTACAAAATGTTACTTACTATGATTGATGGTAGCGTAAGCAACATTTTGTCTGGAACTAATTCTGCTTCTAAGTGCTTTATTTGTGGCAGTTCTCCGAAGGAAATGAATGATACAGGTGCAATCAGCAATAAAACGCCTAAGCAAGAAAATTATCGCTTTGGAATCTCCCCACTTCATTGCTGGATCCGAAGCTTTGAGTGTTTGCTCCACATTGCATATAGGTTACCTTTAAAAACTTGGCAGGTCCGTGGTTGCGAAAATAAAACGATTTTTGAAAATCGTAAAAAGGAAATACAAAATTCATTTAAAAACACAATGGGTTTAATTGTGGACAAACCAAAACCTGGCTTCGGATCCAGCAATGATGGTAATACCGCTAGACGATTTTTTGCTAACTCAAAATTAGCGGCAGAAGTTACGGGCTTAAATGAAAAGTTAATTTACAATTTTTACATTATTTTAAGAGTAATTTCGTCTGCAAGAAGCATAAACTTACCTCGGTTTAGTGAAATTTTGCTGGAAACTAAAGATATGTATATGACATATTATAGTTGGTATTATATGCCTAGCACGGTACATAAATTATTAATTCACGGCTCAGATATAATTTCCTTTTTTGATTTACCTATCGGCCAACTGTCCGAAGAAGCTTTAGAGGCAAGCCACAAAGAATTTAGAAAATATCGCTATGCCCACACCAGAAAATCCTCAAGAAAAAATTCAAATAGCGACTTATTAAATTTGCTATTATTAAGATCCGACCCCATGATATCAATGTTAAGAAACCCTGTTTCTAAAAAATCTAAAATTCCAGATACAGACATTGAACCTTATATTATAACGGAATCAGAAAATTTATCATCTGACTTACCATAGTCTAATTCCTTTGGTTACTAGAATTATTGAAAAAATGTAATATTTATTTACGTAAACATTTCAATGAAAATGTAGTAACCACAAATGTTTATCTAAATTCATTTTCCGTGTTACCGAGCACGAACAAATAATAAAAAAACAGAAATATTATTTTTGTCCACGTTTGCCTATCATTCGCCGCACTGTGTGCCGAGGGGAACTACCCAAGTGTTACGCTCACTTATTAATGAAATTTTTTGCCACCTTGTAGAGCTCGTCGCCCTGAATACGCCTATACCTCCTTTTGGGGGCAGACGGCTAATTGTTTAAAAGATATTAACAATTAAAGTTAGTTACTCCTTACATTGAGAAGTATGACAAACTAACACATACAAACAGTTAGCTCCGCGGTAAAACGCTTGACTTGTAATCTAACTCTCCACGGTTCAAGCCCATGGTTTCCAATATTCTTTTCTTTTTTTTTTTAAATGATTTGTCACTTTTTGAATAACTGTTACAACTGTGTTATTATAATTGCATTTATTAATAATTAATTAAATGTGCTGCAATTTTTATAGAATTTAAGTTATCTTTTCTACCCAATACGTACATTAACATCCTTACCGCATTCGAAATTTACACGTGTTTATTTGTTATTGTTATACACAATTATTTTTTGCAACTTTAGTTTTGATCTGTTATATACAAAATTGCTGTACATAAATTTATAATCTTCTGCCGTGGGTTCTTGGCCACCTATATCCATACGTAAGTAGATCTTCATTTGTTTACCGTCAATAATGGCTGTAGAATAGTGAAACGCGGCATGACACAATGCAACGATAGTAGAGAAAAAGTGGTAATTAGTGCAATTTCCTTTTTCATTAACTTATTAAAAAATGAAGATTTAATTCTACCATTAGAAGAAGACACAGAAGACATTAGTGAAGAATCCAAAACAATAGCACAGAAATTATATTCGTATTTCGTGGAAATTAACAATGCATTAGAATGCACGAGCGAAGAACATCGCGAAGACGAAGATGAAACAAATATCAGTGACGAAGAACTCTTCACATACGAATCGGGTCAGGAAAACGATGCAACTGCATTATCTGCAGAATCGTCAGTCGAAGAGAGCGAGAGTGAGGAAGATAAAAATATTCAATTTTCAGCTAAATGCAAAGTTGTTTCATTATCTGAACAACATCCAGCATGGTCTTTGAAATCGTTACAAACGAAGAGATCAAAATTTTTGAAATCAAGAATGCAACTAACAAGGGAACATCGGGGACTGATACACTCCGATTTTGATGAAACTTTGCATAAATATTTATTAGACCTGTTTATGAAGATAACTGTAATTCGTTGGTGCCCGTTTTTCACTTTGAGGGAGATATCAACCCTTTTATCCGAACCGCCCTTTCTATATACGTGCTTATAAATCGTAAACAACAAAAGATATCAAAAAATAGTTGAAATAAAAGTTATGCCGTTTCTTGAGGTCTATAAGGCTGCGTGCAAGTTCTTTTTTTTAATCATCCTTTTTGCAAAATTGAATTCCCTCTCCCCTCCGTTTTGAAAAATTTTACTTTTTTTTCAATCAATAAAAGCGCCTATTTATTACGAATTCAACGATGTATTATAATATATAGTTGTTTTAATTATTCCGATGGAATTTTTGATTTAAATTTTTTGATCTGTCTGTATTGACCACTAACTGAACTTATACTTGCAACGTTGATAAGATCTTTGATAAGAACCATTTTTCCATTCGTTTTACATGTCATTTTCATAATTGCAAGATTAATTTCATCTTCATATGATGAAGTACATTTATTTTGTAGACTTTCTACAATATACAGAGTACTTCCAATGTAGTAGTACAATTGAAATGACGGTTAATCTACATATAAAAATAAGCTGAAAATGTAAAGAGTTTTTGATACAGTAACACTCTCTTTCATCCATACTGTGTTCGTTAAATCCGCTTCTATACATATTTCGCTTATTCTGACTTTAATTTTTATTATAATATAATATTATTGTACATGTATATAACAACCAATATTATTCGACATAGCTTTTACAGTAGTGAAATTCTTCAAAAAAGTGTTTGAAACAAATATTTTTTACACCAAGCACAAGGAAGCTAATTCTCCGCATATATCGCACCGATGAACCTGTTTGTCAACCTGTTTTGTAAAACAATAATCGACTGGATTTTCATAGCGTGCCAGACGTTCTTCTATATATCCACTTTTGTACCACGAATGCTTAAACAAATTTTGGAATCTAGGTGAAGACAACTGATTATGTACAAGAGATTGGAGTTTTATGATATTATTTCGTTGATGTAAAATAACGTCATGATTCAATAAAATGACCTGATCGGAAAAAGTTTTTACGAAATTTTTCCATATTCGAAAACCAAGAAGATCAAGAGGCTGTAGTCTTCCTGTCGTCTTTTCCGTATTGTCAGAAAAAGTACTTCTTTCCCTTCAGGAACAAGATGTTGCAAAGCATTTGGACAGTGTCCACTCCATTAATCTAGTAGGAGAACGCTTCGGGATCCCTCGTTTGTTAAAAATACTTCAGTAAACCAAGTTTTAAAGTGCTCTGAAGTTAATTTGCTAGATATTGAAGCAGAAACATGAACATTTGGAGCATTGAATAAACTTTCTTTTAGTCCTGGTCCGAACTGTCTGCTTGATTCCTTTAAAACTATGTACAGCGGTGAAAGCAATGTTCCATTTGCAGATACAGTAGGTTGTATGGTGTAACTATGAGTGGTTGATGATATGGACAGTACGACAGCTTCAATGGTTTTTGATTCCCTTGCAGCTAGCGTTCGACCAGAATGAAGTTCTAAATTAAAACCACTTTCGTCCGAATTAAATACATTTTCTACGCCATAACTACGAGTATTAATATTCGGTTTCACAACTTGAATAAAATTATCGATAACTGTATCTATTTCTTGAGAATTTTCACGTTCCCGGTAAGTTACAAATTTTGTTATTTTACGCAAAACTATTCCATGCAGTTTTTTAAATTTAAATATCTACCACTTTTCTGCTTTAAATGTTGGCAAATCAATGTTTTCTTTTGCTTCTAATGTCCATTTTCGAATACATATCAATATCATGGAGTACGGATCCTCTTTCAAGAGCATCACGAAACATCTAAAGAGTAAAATCGGAATTTTTGAACGTGTTTCAGGAATAACATGTTTACCTTTTTAAAAAATATCATACGCCTACAATAAAAGGCTTATTATTGCGATTTTATATAAACGCAAATATCTTGTAAAACGTATATAGGTTCTATCAACGTCGCAAGTACTATAAGTCGAGTTAGCGGTCAATACACACAAATCAAACAACTTAAATCAAAAATTCCGGAATTCCGGAATAATTAAAACAACTATACACTATAATACATCGCTAAATTCATAATAAACAGGCGCTTTTATTGATTGAAAAAAAAGTAAAGTTTTTCAAAACGGAGGGGGAGGGGGATTTTAATTTTGCAAAAAGGATGGTTTAAAAAAAATTTTACACGCAGCTATATAGACCTCAAGAAACGGTATAACTTTCATTGCAACTATTTTTTGATATCTTTTGTTGTTTATGATTTATAAGCACGTATATAGAAGTTAAGTATGGTCTCTTGCGAACTGCAGTATAGTGCATGTATATCAACAGTGCTGCCAATTTCTCATACAATCGTTAGAATTACAAATGTTTTCAGCCGGACCTATAATTTTTCTCTTACGACTTATTAATTACCAAGTTTGCCATACCGCAATCAAATCGTTATTGGCAGCATCGTTTGTTCGGGTATTTTTAATTTTGCGCCGCCTCCGAAAACTTTGAAATGTATTTGGTATCCTATTTAACGATTGAGTAGACATTATTAATAGCTATGGAATATTGGTATAAATGAAATAGAAATTATTTTACACTTTTTAGTGCATTTCGAAGTCGGATTTGTTTTTTGTTAAAAATTATTTTTTACAAGAAAATTTAGAAGAGAGCGCGATAAAATTAAATGTTTCAGACAATTATTATTTCCAGCAGGATAATGATCCGAAACATGCCTCTCGTATTGTTCAAGAATGGCTGTTGTATAATGTGCCTCACTTACTAAAAACCACCCCCACAATCTCCGGACTTGAATCCTATCGAGAACTTGTGGGAAGAATTGTATAGAAAAGTCCACAAACGTAATATACGCACTAAGGGGGAACTGAAGCAAGCTCTGTGTGAAGAATGGGTTAAAATTGATTCAAGCAAGACTGAAAATTTCATGGCATCTATGCCACGGAGATTACAAGCCGTGATCCATGCAAAGGGATACCGCACAAAATATTAAACCAGTTCCTTTTATTGTAATTGAGCTGTACAATATACTGTATGAATACTTTTTTGATCATAATCTTATTCTTGTTCATAGAAAATAATAATTTAGTAGTATTATGTTAATGGAAATAAATGTATTAAAGGATGAATATATACCGACAATATATTAAAGGATCATTGAAGTCATTGTATGTTGAGATTAGAAACTTCCCGTTTTTTTGCAATAAAAACCGTTCAGAATAAAAAAATGCGAAATGTTTTTATAACGGGACCAATCGGAAGACATATCCTATAAGACGCAAAAGATTTCATTCCGATTGGTCCATTCTTCTCGGAGTAATCGGTGAACAAAGCCAGGAAAAAAAATATATATACTGATCGAATTGAGTATCCTCCTCCGTTTCAAAGTCGGATAAAAAACAGAAAAATATTTACGGAAAAATATTAGTTCCGAGAAATTAATATTTGCTGCAAGGGCGAAGCTAAGGACTTATGGTCTAGTGAATGCCAGAAGTATGCAGAAATGTGCAAAAAAGTTTGTTCAAGAAATCAACAAACAAAAATTAGACAACCAAACAACATTCTTAAAGCTCTAAATATATTTGCGCACACAAATCTGTCTAAGCAAAACTACAAAACTGTCCGTACAATGGATAAAAAACTGTTTCCATCCTATCATATATTAGAGAGGACTAACAAAGATTGCTATCCTCATCAGGAAGCATACATTATAAGTGACACTTCTGCAGAAATAAAGCTACAAGAATTAGTAGACCACACAGCTGCCCGATTATTATTATACTTGGAAGAAGTGTTAAATAATTTAGAAGCAAATGAAATAAATAAATTAAATGGGGTTGTGATCGATCGAAACAAGCGCAACATAAACAAAAATTTGAAAATATTACTGATTCAGACAGCCACATATTTCAAAGCACATTCGTTCCTCTACGGTTAATTACAGAAAATGGAAAAATCATTTGGGATAATTCGACACCGTCATCTTCAACGTATTGTAGACCAATTCGTATAAGATATATAAAAGAAGATACCGGTGTTATACGGGACGAAATAAGTTATATACAAGGCCAAATAGACAACCTAACAGAAACAGAAATTAACAGAAATGGACCTATAGCTGTTAAGCACACTTTTTTGTTCATAATGATAGATGGGAAGATATGCAACGCGGTAACAAATACATTATCTACCATGAAGTGTTACATACATAAATACATATGTGGATTGACCTGTACAGCATTCAACGACTTATCAAAGATAGGTGAAATAAATGTAGCTGCATTAAAGTTTGGTTTGTCAATTTTACATGTCAGAATAAAATTATTTCAAAATTTGATACATTTATCCTATAAATTACACATTCGGAAATGGAAAGAAAGAAAATCATACAAGAGGAGTTTAAAGCACAAATAGGACTTACTATTGATGTACCAAAAACTGGTTTCAGCAATACAAACAACGGGAACACCAATCGCAGGGTTTTCTTAAACCATAAATTATCGTCTACCATTACCGGGATTGACGTAGAATTAATATACATATAGACAGAGTCATATTAGAAACAATTTCAAGCGGTTACAAATTAGAATTTAATTAAATTTGGAGCATACACTATGGACACTGCAGAACTATATATTAAACTATATTCCTGGTACCCTATGTCACCCACGATGCATAAGATATTAATCCACGCACCATTAATTATTGAAAATGCTATGTTATCCATTGGAAACCTCTCGGAAGAGGCAGCCGAGGCAAGAAACAAATACTTTCGCCGTTACAGAGAAAATAATACACGAAAATTTACTAGAAATGCATGTAATACTTTTAATTACTTCCGATCCTCTGATATCCAGTATGAGACAAATTAGAAAGAAAAAATCAAACCCCTTTATAAGCGAGACATTGTAATTGATTCTACCTTCTGAACATCCACCAACTGAAGAAGAACAAGCATCAGAAGAAGATGATGAGAATGATGATGATGGTGATGATGATAATGAGGAAACAGAGGAAGAAGAGGAAGAAGAATGCGAAGAAGAAGGAGCAACATCAGATAAGGAGGAAATATTCTCAGGCGAGGAATTTAGTGACGCATGTTTCGATGAAAATTAATAGAAACACAGGGTTTCCTATTATGTAAAAGGTATGTACATTCTCATATATCCATTTTTCATCACTGAAATGAAATATTCTAAAGTATATTTCAGTATACATAAAGTATATTTAAATATTCTACAGTATTCTAAAGTATACAATGAGCGTTTTTATGAGTTAAGCAGTTCCTTCACATAGCGAATGCGAACATGCAGGATGTGAGAAATACTGCGAATTTCACGCGCGCGCGATGGCCATTTTTTCCGGACGTAGTCGGAACCAATTTTTCTTGCATCTTAATCAGAAAACTTTAAAGAACACAATGGCACAGAAATAAACACCGGGACTCACCCGGAAGTATAACAAAATCGTTACCAACGTCTTAGAATCATAAAGAAAGTGACTGAATCGTTGGTTATCTTTAAATATTAATAATTACAAAAATTTATATAGTACAAAAGCGAAATTCTCTTAAAAGTATACCTTATACTTAACTAAAAAAACTTCTACAAAACAAACAACTGTTTAATGTTTGTAAATAAGGTAAGAATTACTAATAGATGAATTCGTGGAGAAATGAAAACGTGTTAACAGAATTTCAAACTTCCGACAAATTTCAGTGCTTTATGGATACATGAATGGGAAAACCAATGATGGGAGATTGTTCCTCAGATATTCAACTAACGATAAGTCAAGCCACCAAAATTTTACAATCTATGTAAAATTTTAAAAATTTAATTTTAACCGCTGAGATCGGGCAAACAGCCCACTGTGCAACGCAAGCTATGTGAACCTGGCACCCGATTTTCAAAAAATTAACTTTTTTTTTCGGAAAATGGTAGTATATCGTTTGTAGTTGATTGTAGTAAAAATATTTTCGTTTGTAGTTGGATCAATTAATAAATAAACATAAAATAATTTTTAACAAAAAATACAACCGACTTCGAAATGCACTAAAAAGTATAAAATAATTTCTACTTCATTTATACAAATACCCAACAGCTATTAATAAAACCTATTTACTCGTTAAATAGTATACTAAATACATTTCAACCTTTTCGGAGGCGGCGCAAAATTAAAAACTTTTCTTCTACTAGGAAGATTCAGGCGTCGACAACCTATCAAATCATTATTGGCAGCATCGTATATTCGGGTATTTTTAATTATGCGCCGCCTCCGAAAAGGTTGAAATGTATTTAGTATACTATTTAACGAGTAAATAGGTTTTATTAATAGCTGTTGGGTATTTGTATAAATGAAGTAGAAATTATTTTATACTTTTTAGTGCATTTCGAAGTCGGTTGTATTTTTTGTTAAAAATTATTTTATTTCACACTTTTTAGTGGAACGAGCAGTATTTGTAGGATGCCGTAAGGTGGTTTACCGTTCTTATTGGTTAATTGCAATAACGATAGTTTTTAACGATAACAAGTTCCATACAAGTTATAACAATAGTTATTAACAATAACAAATTGCATAAATTTTTGCAAGTGAGATATCGCGGAAATGTGAAAGGTTTCATCGCAATCGATTCATGCCTTGGAAAGTATACATGTATACAAGAAACAGTAGAGAATCGGCGACTGCATGCTGACTCATACACCGGTAAAGACATGTAGGCATACGTAGAATTCAATGTAGTAGTAACAATAGTTTTTTACGAATATCTTGGAAACTAAAGCTTTCCGTTAATTATGCATAATGAAAAAGTTGTTCAGAATCATTTCCCCGACAACATATTAAAAGATCATTGAAATCGTCCAATTTTGACATTAAAAACTTCCTGTATTTTACAATAACAATGAAGAAATGAAAAATTTTTTTTCAATGGGACCAACCGGAAGACATACCCTACAAGATGTAAAAGGTTTCGTTCCGATTGGTACACTCATCTCGGAGTAATCGGTGAACACACACACAAAAAAAAAAAATAAAAAAATAAAAAAAACATACATACTGATCGAATTGAGTAACCTCCTCCTTTTCGAAGTCGGTTAAAAATTGAAAAATTGACCCGCACCCGACATTGAGATATTTCAAATCGGTTTTTTCCATGTGATAGAGAATCGTTTGTAGTTGATTGTAGTAAAAAAAGTTTCGTTTGTAGTTGAATAGTTTAAAAGTTACGAGCAATTGTTTATCCGCGTAAGAGGTAACTTCGTCAATTTTCAAGATTTTTGAAATCCGTTTTTTCCATGTGATAGGGAATCGTTTGTAGTTGTTTGTAGTAAAAAAAGTTTCGTTTGTAGTTGTTTGTAGTAAAAAAAGTTTCGTTTGTAGTTGAATAGTTTCAAAGTTATAGGTAATTGTTTACACCCATCAGCCAACTTCGTCAATCAGCTGTAACTTTTAAACTATTCAACTACAAACGAAAGGAAAATCACTACAAACAACTACAAACGATTCCCTATCACATGGAAAAAACGGATTTCAAAAATCTTGAAAATTGACGACGTTACCTCTTACGCGGATAAAAGAAACGCCAGATCGTGCCTCACGAAAATTCTGATACACTACAAACACGGTAGCGTATATTATCGAATTTTTTCAGATTTTTTCATTGCAAATTCTAGTTGTAAAAAATGAAAAACCGAACAAACAATCTGAAGAAACGCGATTTGTTATTGACAATGTAAGAACACTAGTTTTATATTACTGTGGTAATAACATATTAGTATAACTATTACTCTTGAATTTTTTCAGATTTTTTGTTGTGGTGCAACGTAGTTAAAAAAATCAAAAACCAAGTATTTCCTGTTTTTTTAGAATATGTATTAAATACTTTTAAATAGATTCACATTCACACAATTGGTATACAGGTTACCGAAATAGAATTAACTTAAATAAAAATTCGAAATAGAAGTTACTTTGTCATGCGAAATAATTGGTTTTTGATTTTTTTAACTACGTTACACCACAACAAAAAATCTGAAAAAATTCAAGAGTAATAGTTTTACTAATATGTTATTACCACAGTAATATAAAAGTAGTGTTCTTACATTTTCAATAACAAATCGCGTTTCTTCAGATTGTTTGTTCGGTTTTTCATTTTTTACAACTAGAATTTGCAATGAAAAAATCTGAAAAAATTCCATAATATACGCTACCGTGTTTGTAGTGTATCAGAATTTTTTCAGAATTTTCGGATGTTATTAAATAGGAGGAATGAGGCACGATCTGGCATTTCTATTGCCCCCCTCCCCCCGATTAAGATAAAGGATTGAAAATTGATGTACAGTATTTTCTTTTGATATGCTATCGAATGACGCATTCTGAATTTAATTTGGTTCAAGGGCCATTTTGTCTACCTTACCGGGCTATACCCTTTGTCAACAAATGAAAAATATATGTTGGATCTTTATATGTATATTGAACATATTTTTAGACATACGTTTGGAAAATCTATTAATCTTGGAGATTATTAATGTTAATCTTCTTAAGTTGACTAAACTCACATTTGTTAATGAAATGAAAATTTCTTTTCCAAACTTTCCGTTACCACTTTCCGCATCTTGTAGACAACTTATATGAAACAAAATATTTCAACTACTTCAGCTACAATTTTTTTTTTAACTAAAATATAAACAGAATACAGTGCTTAATATTATGTTGTCAGCAACCATAGTTAATACAATTGATTTTTAACCCTTACGTTAGTTGCTATTATTGAGACTTTAATGACCTGTAACTGCTTAATTTGCTAATTCTGTGGTAGCTGAAATCTCTATTTGTTACACATTATTGTGTATAATTAAGAATATTAAAAACGTTTCAGGCAACAATACTCATCACTATACATACAAAACATGAGTAAGGTTATGAATAATCTTACGATAACAATTACATAATTGAAACACCACCATACCAACTGAGAATTAAGATTATACCAGAGAGGAATTTTATATTAACTAAGATTATACCACAGGAATCTATAATTATACTGATCATGTAGCTAAATCACATGGTGTTTTCTAACCATAAATTACGTCTCTTCCGAACATGATATAGCAGCAGGATATTTAAAAACAAGCACCAAACTAATTTACACACGTAATATTCAATGATATTCACATTTCAGAATTATATAAATAATAATAAATAAGAAGAAATACCTGAATATTTTACAAATTTAAATATTTAATTTTGCCATATAAGGTTGAAGCATATAAAATAACAGATTTTAGAACTTTAAATTCTAACAAGATTTAATGATATAAAAATACCATAAAAAATACTAATGTTACACTAATTTGAAGCTTAAAGTTTGCTTAAAATTGCTATATAAACATTTTATCAATATTTTTAATACAAAGTGGACATAAGATAAATATTAAATGTAAATGCAAATGCGTAATGCAATAAAAGTAAACTTAGAATAAATAAGAGTACTGTTCATCAAAAAACAAAAATCTTGAAATTATATAAATATAGTAATTAAATTATTTATATCAATACAAATAACATTGTTAAAGAATGCACATTAACTATTTGAATATTACACATATGATCATTAAAGTCAAGCTACATTGGGCCTAATATATTCAGCCAATGGAAATGAATACTATGTGTTGTTAGCATACAAAAAAGAAAAACCAGAACAGTTAAGAATCCAAGAAATTCATTTATAGTTTATTAAACAATACAATAGGAAAATTCACTTCAGCTATTTTTTCAAAAACGTTAAATAAAAGCCAATGTTTAGAAGAAGCATTTTTAATGACTTAAAAGTGAAAACACTTTCAACAATTTTTTATTTTGATTTATACACATTGATGTATGTATGTACAACATTGTCATATTTGTTCTGATGTATGCACTCTGCATGTTGTTTACACTATTACTTTAGTTCTTAATTCAGAATTGACCAGGTGCAAATATGTCTTTTAATTATTTTTAAACTTCAGAGATCCTCAAATTTTGCATAACATATACGTTGCATGTATACATAAATTTTTGTAAACGAATGCTGGTTAATCCTCTAAAAGTTAATCCGTTTGCTGTGACGTCAGGCGCGTGAAGCTCCTCGTCGTTCCTTCGTTCATCATTTTATGCGCAGTAAGCGTATTAAACCGTCTTTTTTAAAAACAGGAAAAAAATATGTCGTGCTTTTAGTTGCAAAAATGCTTCACATATACATTCTTTTTTTATCTGACAAGTAATTATTTTCAACATTTCTGCTGATGTATTCAAAAGTTTTGTCTTTATCTCCCCTATTGATATCCTATTTTTTATCTCTCCTAATTAACATAGATATAAGTTTGTCCTTACCTTAGTCACAGCACGTTGCACCTCTGTATAATTTATATATTTAACACGTTCAATTTTCCACATTAACACCGCGGAATCACAAGTGCTTATACATATATGTATATGTATACACTACTTATATACATACAACTCTAAGCTAAAAAGATACATATATATATACACACACATACACAAGTTCCTAAATATTATATATATACAAAAATTTTAAACTAAAAAATATATGCTTCTGTGCATAAGAAAATTGAGGGAACCAGAAACTCGCGACAACGAAAACACCTTACGGCACGGCAGCTCGAAACAAAAGGCTGATACTCATCGTCTCTGAAAAGATGGTACTCCCACCAGAAACGGAGGTCACTAGTACTTTAATTTTGTTGTGTTGCGTGTCAGCAACTTTTGCACTGCGGAACAACGCCACACAGCGGAGAAAAATGTAAATGTAAATAATTTGAAACACCGTAAAACTACAGCCGACTCTAGTACTAGCCGTGCTGAAGTAAAAATGGCAACACCGCGGGAGTCCGGTCTGAATATATCAACATCTAACCCTACTCTATCTGCCTCCCGGACTCCCAGACTCCCAGCCAATCAACGTCGTCAGACTCTCGGCTACTCTCTGGACTTCTCATAACCTCTTTGGTTTCGTTCCAATAATTTCGCTTGTTTCAAGGTTTTTATTCACTTATATACACGTTTATCAATTCTTAAATGTTTCAATTTGATCCAAAGATGGTTTCATTTTGCTTCATACCTAAATTTTCTTGAAACCACTGTAAATATTTCAAATATCATGCTTCACAACACCAAACTACTTCGAGAGTACACAAAATTTATATCACATTTATAACAATTTTATACTACCACATCACTTCTACTTGCCATAGTTGCAACGTTTATGTCTTGTTTATACATAATTAATACAAAATAGCGTATATTACTACAGCTTTTAATTAAAAAAGACGGTAATTACAATTCCGAGCACAGGACTCTGTTTTTGAAAATAGGACTCCCGATTGTCACGTGAGCGGTGTTGCCACGTTGTTCAGCATGGCTAGTACTAGAGTCGGCTGTGGTAAAACTATTGTATAGTAAGTGTGGCCGTTGCGTATCTTCGTTAAATCAATGATTGTATATTAAGAGGCAAATTCAAACTGTAAATTGTCAGAGCCAACTAATTATAAAGCTCACAAACAAAGTTAAAGCATTGCCAAATCCTAAAACGCTCATTCGAGGAGAAAAGAAATGCAATTAAAGAACCAATCAGGTTGATCGTTAATTACTCTGAAATTTTAAACTAATTAACATTGGAGTTGCTAATGCTTGTTTATCTTAGCAATGAAAGGCTATATAAATTAGTGTCTCTGCTCCAAAATTGCTCTCTTTTATCAAACGTCTTGTGAAGTGTTGAGAATAGTTATTTATTATAGTTCGTAACGCTTTCTATTTGGGTCCTATTACAGTATGATAGACGGTGTTGAGCTTTTACCCCTGTTGCGAACCTCGCCTGTATGTATGTGTGCAATATCGTGGGAATTTAGCTGCAGGCTTGTAATCGCAAATGTTGAATGAAATGTAGTATGGCGACGATGCCATAAGAGTATGACTGCAGCATGTCTGCATTATGTTATATCAATGCTCATAAATTAGGAGTCAAAATTCAAAGGAATATACAAACAATAGATAAGATAATGTATAACCCATAGACATAAGAAATATAGACGGAGCATAAACTGCTACTTTTGGTAAGGGGGGCTGTGATAATCGGGGCGAGGAGGGGACTCGTCTGACTTCGACTTATTCCGGCAAGACTCGGTAGTATTCGGCTCATTTTTCACATGTATGTATGTACACTGAGTTGCAATGAACTTGTCGCAGTGAAGTTGGCTCCAGATTTACTGACACATTCACGCCGCGTCGGTGAGACGATGGGCGAGATCGACTCACCGACGCGGCGGGAATGTGTCAGTAAATCTGGAGCCAACTTCACTGCGACAAGTTCAATGCAACTCAGTGTACACCGACAATGAGTTGCATTGATTTGTCGCAGTGAAGTTGGTCACGCATTCACTCATCGACGCGGCGTGAATGCGTAGTGAATTTGTAGCCAACTTCACTGCTACAAGTTCAATACAACTCATCGTACGGATGCGAAAAGCCGAACATACCCGAGTCTGCGTTTACGAAAATAGTCGAAGTCAGATGAGTTCCCCCCTTACCGCGATTATCACTTACCCCTCGTAGAAAGGCTCCGTCTATACTTCTTATGTCTATGGTATAACCTTCATCACGGGTGATCGTGCTAGGAGAGAGTTGGAAATCCGGAGAAATAAGATTGTCACACTTGAAATTTCTAAAGAGCTAATTTATTGCGGGCCGTATCTAATTCGTTACTCGTAACGAAAATCATGTCGGTTCTTGAAACTGTCGAAGTCTCTTCGACATCCTGTTTATTTACAGAGAGTCGTAAATTCTCTTAAGGGTTGCCTTGGCTCGTTAGCGCGAGACCTTTTATTATTTTCCGTTTTCTCTGGATCCCACGCTTTCTCTTAGCACGTGTGCACAGAATCGTTCTCGAGTCTTGGCGGAGCACCACCATCTTCCGCTCGCCCAAGGGTGGACCGAAGCCAGGGAGAAGGACCGCCTCCGGACAGGGATGGGCCCCTCCACCATTGGACCAGGGATGATCCTGAGGGAGGATTCAGGATCCAGCGAGGAGGGGATGGTAGCCAACTTCGATCGAGGATCTTCACCGCCAAGCTCAGAACGATTCAAAGCTTCAACCCGTCTAGATACATTTCGTGAAAAGATAAAGTCTCAAAAAAATAAAGAAATACAAACTATTATTCTTCCTTAAAAATAAAGTGTACTTTATTAAAACCCGCGCCGCGAGCAGAGTGCTTTAGCGCTCCACGGGCATCCAACCCACGTAGTAAACATCCCAAAATCCCTAGACACCTGAAATCCACGCGCAACAGCCCACGTTATACGCATCCTAAAATATCCCTAGATAATTAAATCCACACGCAACACCCCCCGTTTTTGTTTTCCCTTGTTGCGAACCTCGCTTGTATGTATGTGTGTGATATCATGTGAATTTAGCCGCAAGGTTGTAATCACTAGCGCTGAATGAAATGTAATATGGCGACAATGCCATAAGAGTATGACTGCAGCATGTCTGCATTATGTTATATCAATGCTCATAAATTAGGAGCCAAAATTCAAAGGAATGTACAAACAATAGATAAGATATTGTAAAACTCTCAACACGGGTGATCGTGCTGGGAGAGAGTTGGAAATCCGGAGAAATAAGACTATCACACTTGAAATTTCTAAAGAGCTAATTTATTGCGGGCTGTATCTAATTCGTTACTCGTAACAAAAATCATGTTGGTTCTTGAAACTGTCGAAGTCTCTTCGACATCCTGTTTATTTACAGAGGGTCGTAAATTCTCTTAAGGGTTGCCTTGGCTCGCTAGCGCGAGACCTTTTGTTATCTTACGTTTTCTCTGGATCCCACGCTTTCTCTTAACACGTGTGCACGGAATCGTTCTCGAGTCTTGGCGGAGCACCACCATCTTCCGCTCGCCCAAGGGTGGACCGAAGCCAGGGAGAGGGACCGCCTCCGGACAGGGATGGGCCCCACCACCATTGGATCAGGGATGATCCTGAGGGAGGATTCAGGATCCAGCGAGGAGGGGATGGCAGCCAACATCGATCGAGGATCTTCACCGCCAAGCTCAGAACGATTCAAAGCTTCAACCCGACTTGAGTCAAATTGAATAAAATACAAACTATTAATTTTTACCTTAAAAATAAAGTGTACTTTATTAAAATCCGCGCCGCGAGCAGAGTGCTTTAGCGCTCCACGGGCACCTTACCCATGTTGCGCGTGGATTTCAGGTGTCTAGGGATTTTTGGATATATGCTACGTGGGTAAGGTGCCCGTGGAGCGCTAAAGCACTCTGCTCGCGGCGCGGGTTTTAATAAAGTACACTTTATTATTAAAGGTAAAATAATAGTTTTTATTCCTTTATTATTTAGACTTTATCTTTTTATAAAGAATGTATGCAAGCGGGTTGAAGCTTTGAATCGTTCTGAGCTTGGCGGTGAAGATCCTCGATCGATGTTGGCTGCCATCCCCTCCTCACTGGATCCTGAATCCTCCCTCAGGATCATCCCTGGTCCAATGGTGGTGGGGCCCATCCCTGTCCGGAGGCGGTCCCTCTCCCTGGCTTCGGTCCACCCTTGGGCGAGCGGAAGATGGTGGTGCTCCGCCAAGACTCGAGAACGATTCTGTGCACACGTGCTAAGAGAAAGCGTGGGATCCAGAGAAAACGTAAGACAACAAAAGGTCTCGCGCTAGCGAGCCAAGGCAACCCTTAAGAGAATTTACGACCCTCTGTAAATAAACAGGATGTCGAAGAGACTTCGACAGTTTCAAGAACCAACATGATTTTCGTTACGAGTAACGAATTAGATACAGCCCGCAATAAATTAGCTCTTTAGAAATTTCAAGTGTGACAGTCTTATTTCTCCGGATTTCCAACTCTCTCCCAGCACGATCACCCGTGTTGAAAGTTTTACAGTATCTTATCTTTTGTCTGTACATTCCTTTGAATTTTGGCTCCTAATTTATGAGCATTGATATAACATTATGCAGACATGCTGCAGTCATACTCTTATGGCATCGTCGCCATATTACATTTCATTCAGTGCTAGTGATTACAAGCTTGCGGCTAAATTCACACGATATCACACACATACATACAAGCGAGGTTCGCAACACCCACGTAGTAAAGATCCAAAAATCCCTAGACACCTGAAATCCACGCGCAACACCCTAAATTACTAGATTTAAAATAAAACCGTTATTCTTTTGATTGCGTCGCAAATGAAACGAACAAGAAGCAGCAAGCCTTACTTTTGTATCTCCTTTTATAATAAACATCATCATGAAGCAACTACGTATTTCTTAAAGTTACAGATTTGAAGATCTCTTAGTTTGTTTAAAGTTTGAGTTAAAGTTTATAATTGTTCAATTAAAATCCTTCCAAAGTTTAATCAGTTTATTTTTCTTTACAAAAGTTCTTAACTTATTATTTATATTTAAATTCGCATCGGACCATCACGAGCAGAGCGGATCAGCGCTCCACGGGCAACAAGCCACAACATTTACACCTACATGAAGCTAGCCGGAGGGAATAATAAAATATGATTATTTTTAATTTTTCTTAGTGTATTACGTTTGTAAATCGTTTGTGATCAATTGTGAGTCTATTTTTAACGTTTGTGAGAAATTAGTTCTTTTGTAATTAGCAATTTTATTTCAGTCATGATGTGAGCCGAAACTTTTTAGTAATTTTTTATAATAAACAGATTTTGTGATAACTGATAACTGTAATTGATTGGAAATCGTTTGTGATTTACAAATATATCATTTTCATTGTTTATGAGTGAATAATTTCTTAATTATCTACAAGTTTGTTTTATAATAAATAATTGTAGTGCGCATGCGCAAAATATACTCAGGATTCTTGCCAACAGAGAGCGTATCGGCGCGTTACGCATAGCGGAAATCGTTTAAATTTTCTATGTTTCATATTCTATAAACAAAAGTGATAAGACATTTATATTTATTCTGAAAAATATTTCATAATACTAAAATAAATTTTGCTTTTAATTTTTTTACAATATTTACAATATTTACAAATAATACATCCATACTAATATTATAAATGCGAAAGTAACTCTGTCTGTCTGTCTGTTTGTTACCTTTTCACGCCTCAACCGCTGAACAGATTTCGATGAAACTTGGCAAGGAGATAGATTGCATCCTTAGGAAGGACATAGGCTACCTTTTGTTTTTCAAAAAATAAAAAAAATAAAACAGATTTTCGTGAGTTTCAAATATGTTATAGATCATCCATCCAATTTCACCCCTAAAGGGGCCAGCGCTTTTGGGGACTAATCTGTCCCTGTTTTGCCCAACGAACTCTATCGGCCACGCGCATTCGGGGATGTGCTGGCAGCCCCGCCAGCACCAAACCCCGCGCCTTTTTTGAATTACCTTATCCTTTTACATATTTCCATACTTTATATTCTTTACATTTTCCATACTTTTAGTAGTCTGAGGCGGTGTGCATTTGTGCGTGCGTGTGTGTGTGTCTGTCTGTGTATGTGTTTGTGTGACCCCTTTTAGTCGCCTCTTACGACAGGCAGGGGATACCGTGGCCGTATTCTAAGCCCCCCGAGCCACAGGGGGTCTCCCATGTTATAGATCAGGCTTCGGAATTAACTGCTCTTCTCGGACGATTTTCAGATGTCACGCCTCCTTTCCCGCGCCGCGTGTCTTGGCCCATGCGGCGACCGTAGTGCTTGGGTAACCCCGCAACGATATGAATCGCGCGTCGCGCATTAGGGCGACAACCGTAATAATAGATTTCCACATCACCCATGAAGTACTATTATCGATGCGTTGTTTTTTGTCACGCGCGATACATAGTATGTGTATTTATGTACATATGAAATCGATTTCTTGATCGTTCACCTTCATTTCCCTTTTCTTCGCCATCTGTTTATGAAGTTATTTACAAAAATTTGGTTGATCTTGACGTAAACTTGACTCTCCCCACTCAAGGTCAAACGGATATGACCATTCAATAGAACCTTTTAAACCTTATAAAATTTTGATCTGAAACATATTTTTTTTTTTTAAATATTGTATTTTATTTTCAAAATACAGGGAAGTGGATGCCACACCGGTTGCTATTGCATATGC